>NT_176795.1:0-17841 GCF_000188095.3 Bombus impatiens | reverse complement strand
TTGGCCAGGAAAGCTTTCCACCGCGCACTATTTGTGAAAGCCAATGCACAGCAGACCCCTTTAGGGCGCGATTTGGAGCAGAAATTAACGCACTATCTTGTATCGGGTAGTCTTTCAAAATCACATCTGTACATGAGCACCGCGCGGATGGATCAGCGCCCGTGCCTACAGGGTCAAAACGTGGTAACGTTACATCCTTATGTTCTGTACTCGGTCTTTGCTCCCTTGGCTGAGTTATCCGGTCCATGATTTTCATGAGTTGTTCCAAGATGACACATGGGCTTGATCTCACTTCTGATGTCGGGTTATCATTAATACCACAATAATGGCACTTCACCCGGTGATCCGATAACTTGCGTCGTTTGGCTTCAGGTTCCTCCGATGAATTTCCTAACGAAGATGTCGGCTGATCGTTGTAAGGAAGAACTCTCATTTCATCATAAAATTGGTCCTCCGTCTTGATATTATTTGCAAGCGTTAGTCGTCGAAAGCGTTGATCTTGTGAGCTTAGCATATAAAGGGCTAAGGCATTGATTACTTCGGGCATCGTTAGATCTTGCAACTTCATCTGCAACATGGAACGGAGGCGACTACCGTAAGCTCCTGGGGTTTCGGTCTCCGACGGTCGTTCTCTGGATATCCTTATTAACGCCGAGGGGCTGTCTCTCTGCCACCAAAACGCGAAAGGAATTGTTCCTTAAACGTTGGCCAGGAAAGCTTTCCACCGCGCACTATTTGTGAAAGCCAATGCACAGCAGACCCCTTTAGGGCGCGATTTGGAGCAGAAATTAACGCACTATCTTGTATCGGGTAGTCTTTCAAAATCACATCTGTACATGAGCACCGCGCGGATGGATCAGCGCCCGTGCCTACAGGGTCAAAACGTGGTAACGTTACATCCTTATGTTCTGTACTCGGTCTTTGCTCCCTTGGCTGAGTTATCCGGTCCATGATTTTCATGAGTTGTTCCAAGATGACACATGGGCTTGATCTCACTTCTGATGTCGGGTTATCATTAAAATTTAAGGCGCGTAACGATTCTTCGTTTGAATTAGCCATTGTTTTACGAAACAGAGATTATATTTACGCGAATATACAAGATTTTACAAAATATTATGAATAATGAGTTTAATAAATGATAAGATTAACAAACGATAAGTATAACTAATAATTAGATTAAAGAATAATAAGTTTAACGAAGAATAAGGGGAACGAATAATATGTCTTACGAATAATAAATTTAACGAATAATGAGATTAACGATTGATAGGTTTTACGAATAATGAATTTAATTAACGCTATTAACAATGTTCCGCGGTTCAAACGAATCCACGGTCAACGGGATAACTCTTTACTATGCGTAGAATAATTTTAAACACAAAAATACGATTGCTGAGACACTCGGCAGACTAAATTGCTCGTTGTATCACTTTCCAAGGCGATCACACGAATGAACATCTGATGAAAATCTTTTTCGCTATACGACTGCATTTGTTTGTTATATGCTCGCTGGAGGCATCGAGAAGGTTCCAATCGTCGTTGCTAGGCAGTTTCTGTCTGGAGTTTGATTCCTAATACAACGTGTGTCCCATTATATCGACATCTCCAAAGTACAATTCTATGTGATTTCTAGGGAGAACAATATAACCGATCCACACCTTCGTCAGGCAAAACGTTTATCCCATGACCGTGGCTACGTTCGGCGATCAGTTGGTACCTCGAACCCTCTTTCGTTTTCACAAATATCAAACAATTACTAATGATAATTGTTTTTTCCGGTTTTTCCTTTCATTTCCGACATATATATATATATATATATATATATATATATATATATTTTCAACAGATATCTGTTGTCCGTATTTTAACGAATAAAATGTGAGTTCGTAATAAACGAATTGTTTGCATTTATATTTGAATGTCTTAGAAAGAACAGAAGAAATATTTCAAATTTTAATCTCATGCTGAAGTTTCTCTGAAAATATTAAAACGCTCTCTGTTTTACTCAAACGAGAAGGAGCTATCCGCTTTTCATCGTGAACACCGAAACATCTCTGCCATCGGCGTTTATTCGCTTAAAAAATTGATTGTACAGCATGCGACGAATCAAGCCCGAGTGGCCAATAGCTGGCCTAGAGCTAGTCAACCTTCCGCTAAGTTTCCTCTCTTCTGTTCCTGCTTTATCTCGCGTTCAACCTGCTTTCGACATCTGCAGTTGAGCCGGCTTCCTCCTTCCACCGATTATGATTACCCACGTAAACATACTCGAAAGGAGGTAAATGTGAATAGCTTGTGGGTCTAACTAGCGTTCTCCGCGTTGTAGCAAGTGTTTGTCTTTCTCGAATCTCCTCCCGCTTTTTTCATCTTTTCTTCCATCTCTCTCTCTCTCTCCCTCTCTCTCTCTCCCTCTCTCTCTCTCTCCCTCTCTCTCTCTTTCCCTGTATTTCCTCTTTCGCCTAGGATCTCAGTGCGTCTTTTTCTGCCTTGACTCTCGCGACACGCGGTTCCAGAGCACAGCTGAAAATTTACATTCGACCTGGAATATCTCGGTCAGTGCCGGGGGAGGTGGAATTTGTTTAGTTCCGTCCTTCGTATGTACAGGCTGTTTTTAACCTATTCGTGCTATAACCGATCCACCTCATGGAATATTTACGCGCCAGTTAGGCTCTTGCAGCGGACGGAACAAATTGGCAGCCAGTCGTGTTCGAAGACGAACAAGATATTGTGGTTAGCGATATTCTAAACTCCATGTGATTTGTTCATATCTAACGCGAATTTCCACTTTCAAACGTGTTATTCCGATTTATAATTTTGTAGCGGCGACATTGATTTGCCCGGAGTTTGTTTATCATTACATTTCTGCGTCAAGGTTGAGTCAATGTCCTGAGGCAAAACAACAGCACGAGTCGCTCTCGATTCGCGTCGTCCTTTGACTCCTGTGCCGCTACATTACCCCCTACCAGTAATAACGTTTTTTAACAAGTTATACTTTTAAAGTATTTACAGTGTTTTTCTTGGGTCGTCGTTATTTTTTAAAAAAATTACCGATACACCTGATCCGACAATTTACGATGCCTAACTTGCCTGTAGTTTTCTTGCTGTACATACATACATACATACAGCTTGGCGTGGTTTTCAATATAAAGTACCGCACTGTGTCGTATTTCGTCTCTACCGAACGAGTGGACGAGTCGCGTCCGACAATTCGGCGAGAAGTTGGTGATACGTCGATTGTTTTGCTCGATACAGCCTCTGTCGTATCCGTGTATCGTGTTGTCGCTAAGTTACTGGTTTCATCGCTATGGTGTCGATTTCGAGGGTCGAGTAATAACCCGTAGTGGCTTAAGAAGTCCACACCGATGAAAAGCGCCGTTAGTACGTATTGAGTATCCGCCGGGAGGTGTTTCTCCTAGGTCGCCAGCACTAAGTCGTCGAAGACTGACGAGGCGGCAAGCTTCCTCAGATCTGTATAAAATTGAGACGGCGTTCTATCGCCCATTTCTTCGTTCTCAAACTCCTAGTGCAGTCTTGAACCGTTTGAGTTTGCGAATTCTGTACGAAGTTATCTGTTGCTACTCGCCATTATGAATGTTCATTTTTCGCACGTCGGTGTCACCAATGTAGAGGTTGTTTAGTCGTGTTCAATTCACGTCGAGGTTACCAATTTCTAGAGGTTTATGTGTAGAGGATGGTTGGCCGGTGAGGTTTAATGGACGAGATTGCTCGTTGTTGAAACCTTCGAATATGTTTAAAATGATAAATTAGTATAGAGATAATGTTCGCAAAGACGCTCGTACTAACCGATTCGCTAAGACAATGTATAAGTCGTAAAATAGGATCGCTAATGACTCGTTAATTAGATCACTGATAATCCGTTGATAACTGGTTGATAACTAATCGACAACTGACTGTAACTCAGTTCCTTGCGATCGCGTCCGCTTATTTACACTGCTCGGGGGAGAATCGGAATATTCAAATTCGTCTTTGTTCGACGGTTGCACGTAGCGACATTGTTTTGCTCGGAGTTTATTTATTCTTACATTACGTGTATCCTAACGATCTTGGTACTCCGAGGAAAAACAACATGATTTGAATTGACCTCTAACTCATGTGCCGCTACAGTTTCTTCGGGGCACTTTTCCAACCAACGAAGAAATTTTTAATGTTTTGTTTTAAAAGGCGAACATATATTTTCAATTCAAAAACTTTCTATATTCACTAAGCGGATCACGAATCGATATTTTTTACGCTCGACCTGCGCAAATCGGCGCAGACTTCGTAAGAGTTTTCCACTTCCGCGGATTATTCAAAGCGGTTAAAAAATCTGGTCATGTCAGTCAGATAGATTATATTCCAATAAATTGGACATTTCCACCGAACTGAATATCTTTGCCAGTTGAAATCCTTGACATTTTGCGATCAATCTTCGCGTCAATCGAAATCCATTGAAAATCGTGCACCAACGAGCAGCCTGAGGAATATCTATGTACATCATAAAGATTTCAGGAAATCGAAAATGACAAAGCGGTTGAATTTGCGCTCGAAATTGCGATTCGAGCCACTCTCGTCTCACGGACTACGAATATTCTGTTTAAATCGAATTCGACTTCGAGTAAATGCGTGTCGACTTTTCTTAATCCTTAATAGCTTGGGAAATTGTACGTCACTTTCACCACGTGAAAAATATTTTTCGAGTTATTCATGCCGTAAGAGAGTATAAGTTTTCTCTTCTTTGATCTTCTCGTCCTCTTGATTCCATGTTTCTACGGTTCTTGCGATATTCTGCTGCAATCAATATCGAACAGGGAATAAAAGGAACAAGAATACGAGACCGGCAACTATATTCTCTCGACATTTATTTCGATCTTTGGCAAACTTTCTTTACAATAAAAATTTCATTCGTTTTACATTGATCAAACAGCCCTTGCGTGGATCCGTTTTATCGGGAAACCTTTATGCAGGTAATATTTTTGAAATGAAACAGAGAAGCGGTCAAGAGAGGTTTCCAGAACTTTATTTGAACAAAGAATCTTTCTCTTTATTTAATATGTGGCGGATCGGTATCAACAGGACGCCGACATCGGTCGAGGCATCAACGAGGCGCAACACCTCCCGGGCGATCCGCTGGTACCAACCGCCAACGCTAGAGGGCTACGAGTCTGTCTATCTTGCTAGTGGTCGAATATACGGGAGAATGTTACAAATACCACACCTAGCGATACTCCCTCTACGTCTAGGGCAGGGACTACCGGCCATAGCCTTACTGACGAGTCCACCGGTAGTCCCGGGACGAAACGCAAAACTCTCTTTTCATTTGCCACAACTGTAATGCCTCGGACACAGCGTCCCTCAGTTCCGGAGGCGCTATGGCGGATTTATCCGTTTTGGAGGGGACCATGGCTGAAGACCTGGCTATGTCTATGGAAGTGAGTTCGAAAATTATGGTGCCGCTGGTGGGGGACAAGGTTGCGTGTCCGCTCTGTGAGAACAAAGAAGTTCACCTCTACTTTAGGACACTAACAGACATGGACGGGCACCTTAGTCTTCATCATGTGGATGCCCAAATCCAATGAGGTGCATAAATTTTCAAAGATCGTTTACGAAGCTTCATGGGGCAAGGTACAAGTACAGAAGGTTTATTTAAATGCGAAGCCTGTCCCATGAGCTTCGGCACCCGGAGAGGGTTATCCCACATGCGCACCCTGCCATACGAAATGTTAAAAGAAGGGGAGCTTACTCCCCAAGTACTAGAATATGGAAAGAAGAAGTTAACCTCCTGAGGGAGCTTAACGAAATTTATAAAGACCACCGATTTCCCAATGTGGAAATAAGTAAAATCCTCACCACGCAAACGGTGGAACAAATTAAGATAAAGAGATTGGCAATTAAGGCAAGTGGTGAGGAAACGAGCTCTCAGGAGGTTACTCAGGAAACAGAGGGAGGGTGTGATCCCGTTACTTCAGGCAACGCGCCAGAAACAAATGTTAATGTATTCTTTGAAGAAGAATCTATTAACGAGTGGCGTCGTTGCTTGAAAATAGCTAGTGAAAAGACATCCGAAGTCCCCCCACCCACACAAAAATTTTATAATGAATTAAAAAATATGTGGGAAAATTTAAAAGACGAACCAAATATTTTAGCAGCCAAAATTGATAAATTCGTCCGCACATCTTTACAGAAGGTATTATTTAAAGATAATGCCAAAAAATGAAACAGGATCCCTGACAAAAATATGAGTGCTCAGAATTAAGATAGATACAATTACAAAAAGAATAAAGTAGACAGGAATCTCAGGCGACGTTATCTCTACGCACGTTGCCAAGATATGTTCAAAGAATGTCCGAAGAAGCTGGCGGATGTAGTGGCATACTTGGCTCCTGCCAGACAACCTCTCGGAGCTAATGAAATAGACAAGCTTTATAAAAATTTATGGAGTAAAGAGGGTCCTTCAGATCCTCCTATACCGCCAAACAGTGCCTCGGGAGGGTTATTACACGAATGTTTTCCTCCGGTCATCGCTGAGGAAATAGTTGAGAGAGTCAAGAAGATAAAGAATAAAACAGCAGCAGGCCCGGATGGAATAGAAAAGAAACACCCGGCGATTCCGGGCCTGGATATTGTTCTGGCGTTATTATTTAATATGCTGTTTTACATCTCCCACTATCCGAAGAGTTGGAGGAAAAATAGGACTGTATTGATACCCAAGCCTAACAAAGATTTAAATAAGGCCGAGAACTGGCGACCTATAACTATCGGTCCTATTTTAGCGAGAAGTTTTTCCTCCACTCTTGACCGGAGAATTAGAAGGGGCACTGTGCAAAACCTAAGGCAAAAGGGCTTATTTTACATCCGAAAACAGATGTAAAATAAATGTAGAACTCTTCAATGCAGCCTTTGAAAATTGTAAAAGGGATAAAGGTGGTGTCGTTTCCATTATTGACATCTCCAAAGCTTTTGATACAGTGTCCCATTTAGCGATCAAACTATGTCTGGCAAGAAAAGGAATAACAATGCCTATTATTAGTCTAATTCAGAAAATGTATCAAGGTATTAATACAAGTATAAAATGTAAAGAGGGCAAGATGATTGATTTAAAAATCCTCAGGGGCGTTAAACAAGGCGATCCCCTATCACCACTACTTTTGAATGTATGTATAGAACCGCTGCTGGAAGCGGTAGAAGAATCCACCGAAGGGATCAAAATAAACAATAATTATAAGATCCCTATTTTGGCCTTTGCTGATGACATTGTCCTATTAGGAAAAGTGGCAAAGAAGCCCAAAAACAACTATCGATGGTCCAAAAATACTTGGAGGGCCTCGGGATGACAATCTCTGGAGAGAAAAGTCAGACATTCCAGGTGGTCTCTAAGAAGGACACCTGGTATGTGAAAAATCCAGAGATTGAAATTAATAAAAGAAAGATACCGTACACCGCTCCCGAGAAGGCCTTCAGGTACCTTGGTGCAAAGATTGGACCTTAGAAAGGCCTACAGTTTGGGTAATTGTACCTGAATTGTACAATTAAAAGAATTAGAAAGTTATCTTTGAAACCAAGCCAGAAAATGGAGCTTCTGGAGAAGTACATATTCCCCCGCCACATTTTCAATTTACTGATAAACCCACCACGCGAGGGAGTACTTAAACTCCTGGACAATGAAATCAGACAAGTGGCCAAAGCTATTTTGCATTTAACACCTTCAACGGCGGTTGGATTTTTCTACACGCCTAAAAATAATGGTGGTTTAGGGTTACCAGGGTTTGAACACTTAGTGAAATTTGGTATCCATAGAAGTGCAATTAAAATAAAAGATTCTTTAGATCCAGCAGCGTCTAACTTAATAAATGAACAATCAGAGTTGAAGCTAAAAAAGATCACTAACTCCCTGAGGATTAATTGGCCCGCCACTTCTGCGGACATCGAAAAGGCAAAAAGGAGACTAAAGAATGATCACACAAAACAATGGGCCGACTTGCGCAGTCAAGGCTACAACGTTGTTGCCTTTGCAAGAGAGAAAATAGGCAATGTGTGGCTTAAAGAGTACCACCTGTTGAAGCCGTTCCGATACATTGACGCTTTAAGATTGAGAACTAATACCGTCGGCACTAAAGTTGCACTAACGAGGGCCGATAAGAAAATAAATGTAATGTGTCGGAGGTGCCCAGCCCGAGACCCTAGGACATATTTTAGGGCTCTGCCAACACACGAAAGGCTTAAGAATAAAGAGGCATGACGAGATAGAAACTCTCCTCACCGAAAAGCTAAGAGACAAGAATGAGGTGTTTGTCGAGCCTTCCATTAAAGTTGGAGGGAATCTGCTAAAACCGGACCTCGTAGTGAAAAACGAGGATCGGATTCTCGTGGTAGATGTTACTGTCTGCTACGAGAATAGAGATTATCTCCAGAAAGCGGCCAAGGAGAAGGTAGGCAAGTATTTATCTTGCCTTAAAATATTAATGAGAAAATACGGCGTTAGTGAGGGGGCGGTTCTGCCGGTGGTACTCGGTAATAGAGGTGCAGTTACGCCTGAAACTATAAAGAATCTAAAAATAATGGACATATGAAACCTAACCCCAAACAAAGATATTAAAACAATCGTCTTAAACGTATTAAGAAGTTCTGTAGAGATGTGCAATACATTTTTAGACGAATAACCATTTTAATCATGTATCTATTTATTTATTTATTTAAATTATTATTATAAATTGTACATATTGAATTATTTATTTCGGTGGCTTTTCTATTGACTTTGTCAATTTAAAGTCAACCGATATAATTTTAACCCTACGAGAGGGTACCTCGGAATTATGGAGCCTCTATTGAGGTTCCACAGGAATTTCCAAAAGCCTCGTCATCCAGTTAGTGACGCTTTATAAGAAATATGTCGCTGGGGCTTAGTTGTCTTTGCTTGATAAGCAAGTGAATAGACAATTAGAATATATTAGCGAAGAAAAAACTGCGTATGAAATAATGAGAAAGTTTGATGAAATGAACTTAAGAGAATCGACGGCACTACAGATCGTGTGCAGACGGAGATTGGAGAGGGTAAGTCTCGATAAATACAGTGATTCGGCATCATTCTTTAGCGATTTTGAAAAATTAATAAATGAATTAAAAAGTGCTGGCGCACAAGTGAGTGAGACGGAAAAGCTGAATTACATGCTAAATGCGTTACCCGAAGAGTATAGCTACATAGCGGATATAATAGACGCAGTGAAAGAAGAGAATCAAACGGTAGCGTACGTGAGGAATAAGATAGAAATAGCGGAAAAGAAAGATAAATCAAATCGAGTAGAAATGAAAACTAATGTTTTTGCTGCAAAAAATGAATCAAATCGAGGAGAAATGAAATATAATGCCTTTGTTGCGAAAAAGGAAGGATGCTTCAAATGTGGAAGAGTGGGACACTTTGCAAGAGAGTGTCAAAATGGCGTCCAAGCGGGAAGCAGTACCAGTTATGGGCATGAGTCAACACGTGGTAGCAGCAGAGGAAGAGGAAACAAAGGCTATACGAGCATGGAAACTTCCATCGTCAATCAGCAACCGGCACGAGCGCGTATGGCAATTCAGGAGCAGGCACATGGATGGCAACGGCGCATGCAGCACACAGCAGCGAGATGATTAATAATGAAATTATATGGCTATTAGATAGCGATTGTACCGATTTTGACAAATCTATCGACCTTAAAGAACCGGTAAATATATATTTGGGCGATAATAGATCGATAAAGGCAACAAAAGTAGGAAATGTTATAAGCTATTTTGAAGCATTTGAAAAGCGAAATAAAATAAATACGAATAAAGTTTTTATGCGAAAGAAATGTTCGCACATTTGATTAGTTTAGGCAAGTTAGCGGATAATAATAATATGGTTATTTCAAAAGGCAATATTGCAAAAATAATAGATGAAAACAATAAACTTACAGCTGTAGCTGTCAAAGACAACGGAACATATAAAATGAGAAGTATATTGAAAGGGAAGCACTTAGTAAACAATGCCGAACGTAGTGGTATAAGTAAAAAAGAAAGATGGCATAGGATGCTAGGACACGTAAAATTTAAATACTTAAATATTTTGAGTAAAGAGCAGCTAGTGACAGGTATACCGAATAAATTTGAAAAGGAATTTTTGAAATGTAAGATGTGTATAGTGTTAAGTCACATGGAGCATCTGCACCCTAGCCGACGTTACCTGGCAGCCAGCGGCCGACCTACCTTCTTCCCAACCCTCAATAAACTCAAGGACCCACTATAAACCATCAACTTCTAGCTTAATTGTTTCTATATGTTGCCAAGCAATCTATTTGTCTAGAAATATTTTCGGTTTATGTCCGGATTTAGGAAAAGTCCTTGATTTTGTTAGGCTCTTAAAAATCATGGAAAAAGCAGGTAGACTGGGAAACCCCAACACCTGTCCACCGAAAACGACTGGTTTTTCTCAGGAATGAAATCACCTCCGACCCAGGTTGGTGAGAGACTTCCTCATCTCCTTCTGCATTCGCATGGGTCATACCCAGTCGGCATCGCGGATGTTTACATCCGACACAGCATCGTCACCGAACAGCACTGATTTCCCATCCTTCGTACAGTCAACATCCTTGGACCGGGTATACGCCCGACATCAGTCAAGTCAATTACTTCTACTACGACATCAGGAGTGCAAGTCAGTCTTCACCAAGGATCAGTTCAAGTCAGTACAAGTCAGTCTTCACCAAGGAGCTACTCAGGTCAGTCAAATACAGTCAGTCGGCACAACACATCATCATACGCGACAACACGAACAGAGTCTCAGGTCGTACTCATTCGTAGTCAGTTTATATCAACCATTCACTTGTATTACACCGAAGTTGGTGGATTGTGCAAATATATAATACCCGTTAACAGCAGCGTTATATTCAAGTTAACTACCCTTATTATCCCACAAGAAATAAGGGAACGAACGATTCGTGGCGTCGATTAGTCAATCGTAACGGGAATTTATGACTTCCGTTGGCGCGCTTCTTCGAGATCGCGTCTCTCCATGAACGTGCGAATTTACATATAGAAAGTAAAATGCATAATTTACCTTTCAAAAATAATCGAACTAAGGCTAGGGAGATAATGGAAATTATTCATACGGGCGTGTGCGGTCCCTTTAAGACTACCGGATTAAATGGAGAGAAATATCTTATTTCATTTGTCGATGATTGTAGTAAAATAGCTAGGATTTATTGTATAAAATCAAAAGATGAGGTCTTTGATTCTCTCGTACAGTTTGTAAATGAAGTTGAGAACTTAACGGGCAAGAGGTTAAAAATATGAAGATGCGATAATGGAAGAGAATACCGAAACAATCGAATTTATAAATTTGCTAGAGATAAAAGTATAATAATAAATAATTGTCCTACCTACGTACATGAATTAAACGGAACAGCGGAAAGATATAATAGAACAGTGATGGACATGACGCGTTGTTTGTTAACGGAAGCGAAAGTACATAAAAAATATTGGCCGGAAATAGTATGTACGGCGGCATACTTGAAAAATCGAATACTAGCAAACACTGTAGAGAGAAAGACTCCTTTTGAAATATTTTTCGGGAGAAAACCAAGTGTTGAAAATTTATATCTGTATGGAAGTAAAGTTTTTGTAAGAAGGCCAGAACAAAAAAGAGTTTCTAAATGGGATAAAAAGGCAGATATGGGAATTCTGTTAGGATATAGTGAAGTAGGTTACAGTGTTCTATTAGGTGGAAAAATAACAGTTGCTAGACATGTAGAGGTCATAGAAACAGACACAAAATATATCGGTTTTGAGGAGAATTCTTTCGATGCAGATAGTGCTGATAGTAAAGGTAATTATTTATTGGACAGCATGAATAAGCAAGAGTTAGAAAATAGAGAAGATGAAAATGATAGTAGTACTGAAAGCTTAAAGATTCCTAGGAGATCTACACGTAATAAGAAATCTCCAATAAGGTATCCAGAAAAGGAAAACAGCGTGAGATTCACGCAAATTATTGTAGAGTAGATATCCTTTGTACATTTGAGGAGGCGATTTGTTATGAAAATAGTGAAGATGGTAAGAATAAAGAAAATTATAAGAAGAGAAAAAGAAATAGAAAATTGGAGAAGGGTAATGACGAAGATAGAAGCAGGAAAGGTGAAATATCTGCGAGGAACGAAATAGATAAGAAATAATCTCAGATAATCTCTTTATCAAAGCACATAATCGAAAATGCAGAAGCAGTGTTCAAAACTATTGCTTTGATTAACTGATATTTTAAATTCTAGGAGAAGTGAAATAAACGAACGCGACTTATCCCCTTAACCTACGTTCGAGAATGCCCGTAATATTTACAAGACATAAGGTATCATTAATATCGGTAATAAATATTAACAAACTTGAAACTTTAGCAACAATAAAGACTAAACTCTAATAAATAAGTAACTTGGAACTCTAATATAAAAGTTTGAGAACAAAACATTCAGTTATTTTTGATGCGTATCAGACAGCTTTATTGTACTTTAATGTTAAGACTTTAAGACTTTATTTCAATTAAAGAGGACATTTACAGTTTTCTAAATTATCAATCATTTTTATTGTATAATTAACAGTAATTCAAACAAAATATAATAAAGAGAACAAATTGAAATACAATGTGTAAAACTACTTACATTCTTGAGCTCCTGCAGAAGCTTTGTCCTCTTGAGAGATGCACTGACTGTAATACCGAAAAAGAATATTCAAAGGAATATGAAATAGGATCTCATTACCGCGACCGTTAAAATTATAATCGGCGAACAAAAACTCTAACATCGCGTACAAAATTATTTGATAAAATTCTATTACTTTTGCGTGTGATTATTTAATTGGATTAAATTATTGGAGTAATAAAAGACCGACGCCGCCAATACGTTGCAATACGTTGCAAACCTGATGCAACGCGATCCATGTTATCGGTACGAAATAAGATGACGAAATGACTCATTGTACCTTAGTTTCGCCGAGTAACTTACAAAGTGGCGGAGGAAGGGGGGGACACATGAGCCGATGGCACAAGCAGCTAAGCAGTTAACGATTCTACGTAGTTACAGATTAACGATCTAGACAAAGAAATGTATACATCAACAAAAATATTCATCTTCTACAAAGCACGTCCTTTCGAATTACGCAGCAGAAATCTTTCGCTACATCGATATTTACAAACATCGTACAGTAATCCGTAGCCTTACTGGCAACATCACAGACACATTTGCCTAACTTATTATCTTACTTACCTTACTTTAGTACTTGAATTTCGTTAAACAAAGCATGATTTAAACAACAGCATGAAGAAAATGAAAAATGTACTTAAAATTACTGTTCGGCAATGACCCAGTATGCAGATGAAGTCTTAACCTCTTTTTGAGTGCGTATTCGCTTTTAATACTAATATAAAAATATTAAAAGAGAAACGTTATTTATTCTTAAGTGCAAAATGTAGTAAGAGAATAATTTTCTCACGGTTGAAAATTCGAAGTCCATTGATATTTTCTCTATATCATTTTTATTATCACGACGTAGTACCTGAAATTTTGACCGATCCAATGATTTTTATTCTTAGAAATATCTTGAATACGGAGTATTAAGAAATGTGTAATGAAGGATATAAATAATGGAAATTAATTATGGTGGAGGAATCAACGAAGAAAAGTTATTGTGCTAATTATTATACGAATGAGTATTCAAAATGTCGCGCAACGACTACTAAACAATTTAATTAACACTAACCTCACCAGCCCTAGTCAAATAACTGGTTTAAAAATCTAATTTAGAATTGTACATTTATCGTTATTTCTTTTGTTCACCTAGCTTTATGTGAATTTTTATATTCTCTGATTAATTTATTTCTCAACTTTTAAAACCAGTTATTTGACCGGGCCTGGTGAGATTAGTGTCAAAAGCCAGCCTGAAATTTTCTTCAATTTCTGATCTTCAGCTGATTTTCAGTATTTTGCCTTCGACTTTTCATCAGAAATTAGATGTGAAAAACGAAATACAATGTAAGACCTGCTAACATTTAGGCCATGTTGCTTTTAATTGCAACAGACTGCCGCAGCGTTAAATTCAACGATGAATTACGATCCAGATGCAAGTATTGACCCAGATTCCTGTACCGAAGAAAGCGAGGATAACACAAATCAATCTTGTTGGGTGTCATGTAAAAATTTTGGTCATCCTGTTCACATCAAGATTGCTCTCGACGCTTATTATTAGTGTTAAAAAGGTGATGGCAAAAGAGAATTTGGAAGAGCGAAACAAATAAATACGATTGGTTCGTAAAACAAGTGACTCAAAAATTACTTGCAAGCAAATTCCATCGAATAATAAACTGGATAATTGTTCTAGACCCTGTATTCCCTTATTTTATCGTGATATATCTAATGGCTAAATACGAGCCACAACCTTAACCCCGTCCTTGGCGAAACGGCTAAATACTACAATACAAAGCTATGTTCCGAAATCAGTGCGTCGAAGATCACCCAGAATTCAAACTCTACGCTTATAGGGGAAATCTTCACGCTTATACCGTAGTAACATAGCTCAACAGTGAACCGGCTCCTCTCACTTCACTAAATAATAGGGCGATGGTCTCCTAGACGAGCCCAGTAGCTCGGCGGTGAGAACAGAGCATTGCTCGCAGCATTCAAGATTTCCAAACATATCCTACCGCCACGTGTAGCCAACAGGAAGCTACATCTGTGTATTCATTATTAAGCTATATCTTGTTCCTTGACAATCTTTCCAATCAACCAAAAAATTTAAGAGAAAACAGCGCTTGCCCCCCTTATAAATGAAATATCATAACGGAACTTTCGAGCAGCCCACTATATCAGGCCAACTGACTCAGAGTTCAAGTAATTTTCCGTGCTTCTAGGTTTTTTCCTCAAACGCGACTTAGCAAGTAGATAGCTTGCACTATAAGGCATTATCTGAAATAAATTTGAACTGCGAGAAAATTTCGGAAATCCCCAAAAAACATCTCCAAAGTAACAGCCCAACAATGGAACTTACTTAGAGCAGCCTCTATTTATGTCAACAAACAAGGGATCTGTAATGTGGAGACCTCTGCTCGAGGTTGCGAGTGGAACTCGAGCATCGCGCCTGGAGACATATCGACCCGTACAGCAACATGGCGTCTCGAGAGCCAAACTTGGCAAACAGCCATTTTGTCGGGAACTTTCGCTTAGTAAATTCCTCCTATTCCAATTTATTCCATGCTACTAACCCTTGTGATTGGAATTGACTCACTCTCCCAATCTGAAACTAACAGGGCGATAGGCCAATAAGGAAAAGAGAATAATACTCTTAACAATGCATCTTATTATATGGCTCTCGATACACCGTAGTACGCGCCCAGCTCCATAGGTATCACTTGGTACTCGAGTACCTAACTGTCGTGACTAACAATAATCCCCAGATGGCACGGCACGTTCCGCATACTATAGTCTAAGACTACATGTCGTAACTTGTACGTAACTTGTACGTACCAATTCGTATATTGGCACGAGGCTAATGATGATTCTATAACCCTGCCCTGAGTAACGGGGCCCCCCTACCAAGATGGGCTATTTACAGCCCATACCAGTGTCACAGACGAAATTCGAGCAGCTCTATATAACAAACCGAAATTCCGAACGCCTTATCGCGTGTGACCGTCTGGTCAGCATGCGTTCTCAGCTGCCTGAGTGGCATTCGATCACTCCAGCCGTTCTCCGAAGTTTACACTAAGTATAAACAAAACCTTCTCCCACTCCAACGAATGGAAGAATATAAATGCTCCCTTCAAAATCATCCAGTCAGTCTAAAAAAAAAAAAATTCTTAACTAATCCAAGTATCGAAAGTGTATCATCGCGAACCGAAAAAATTGTATAAATTGAGTAAAAAATAAAAAAGAACTTTATCTCCTTTTCGGAAATTAACAAGTTCCCTATTTTTATCTTAATTTTACACGACACCAGCACCCCGGCATCTCGTACATTATTACTTTAAATATCTTAAATAATTTCTCGAGCGTAGTAAATTAGAATTCCAGTACTTGTTTGTCGCCCAGCGTGATTCGGCTAAGTTTCCTACGGGACCCAAATCCGACCGCCGGTACGCAGAGCGTAAATAGAGCGACAAGCGGTAATTCATTGTTTATCGCCTTCGATTCATTGTTTATTGCCTTCGATTCATTGTAAAGAAAAGATTATTTAGTTCTGAAATGGAGAAAGCGATAAGCTTTCCAGCTAGAGTACTCCGAGGGATCTCATGGTAAATACCTGAAATCTTTCATTTAGTCGAGAAGCATACTTGTGAGACGTACATCAGTGATTTTTTCATCCTCAAAATGTTCAGTAAACAGTGTGAAAATATACAGGGTGGTTGGTAACTGGTGGTACAAACGGAAAGGGGATGTTTCTCCACACCGTCGGTATTCTACCAGACCTATTTATGCTGTTAAACACATCCAGGAGCTGCCCAGGTCGTTGTTCCACGATGATCCTAACGATCTCCACAGGTACCCCTTCCATACCCGCAGCTTCCTCGGGTCGCATAGCCGTCTCCGTTACGCGTAGATCTTACACCTCTTCCTGCTCCGCTCGCCTGGTGATGAAAAGGTCCTCTAAAGTTCTCGCAACGCTATCCTTACGAAGACCCTCCGGTGGTAACCCCCGAATCATTCCTGCTCTTACGACTGGGTATGGCCTTCCCCAGGTATCCTGGTCCAAAGTTGCGCAAAACTCCTTCCACCTTTCCCCTTTCAGTGTTCAATCGTCCTTCTTAGTCTCCTCCTTGCCTCCATAAACTCAGCTACCATTTGGTCAGCATTATCTCTACCAGCTGCGCCCTTCTTCTCAATCTCAGAGTTACCCTTCTTAATCCGGACGACTTCTAGTTCCACCAGTAATTAATACTGCGCCTGCCACGCGGCTGGAAGATGCTTTTCAAATCATCGGCACACATTCGCTCCAGACATCTCTGGAAATGAACGCCGTGTGTTGCCTCGTCATTCGCCATAAAGTTCAAGTTACCGTCGAACCTTCTCAGGAATTTTCCCTCGTCAATATTCTTTGTCGAATATCTAAAACTACCCCGCGCTGGCTTCTTGCAAATACTCGAATATTCAATTACTCGAAAATTCATGTAATAAATACAGGTGATCAGAGGCAGAGTACCAGTATCTTAACATAACAGAAATCTTTTTCCAACTCTAACTCATTCGTCTATTAACATTTAAAATGTTTGGGAAGCTAGTACATCTATTCCTAACGAAGAAGTACAACCCCGTCGTCCTAATCGGCATCAACTCGTTCCTTGTCAGCATATCCTGCAGATATGTCCCTCTAGGCTCTGTCCACTTACCACCCCAGGTCATGGATTTCGCGTTAAAATCACCGGTCACTAACAGCTTCGGAGCTCTTCTCCTACTGTCCCTTATCACCTCCAGTTCCCCTATGTATCCGTCAAACTCCTGCTTACTCACATTGGGAGAACAATACCCACTGATACACATCGTGTCCTCCACTTTAATGCCGACCAATCCCTCCTTGCTAACCAATGTCTCACTTGCCGCATGCCTTCCATTGAATAGGGTAACCCATAGTGGTGCATCCCCGACCGTATTATTGCACCAATAGGGTGTATATACGGTTCGGAGTTGAATACTACGTCTACCCTATTCTCACATCCGCACTGCATTAATAACTCTTGTGCAAGCTTGCACCTATTTAGGTTTTGTTAAAGTATAAAGAGGATTCAGAAATACAAATAGTTTACTTTATTTCACACACAACAGCTATACATATGTCGGAGATGAAAGAACACCAGAGCCA
>NT_176794.1:0-282 GCF_000188095.3 Bombus impatiens | reverse complement strand
TATTACGTTATATGGTATTACGTTATATGGTGTAACGTTAAGACCAAATACGTTATATGGTATAGCGCCATATGGTATAACGTTATAACGTTTTACGCTATATGGTATAACGTCATATGGTATAACGTTATAACGTATTACGTTACATGGTATTACGTTATACGGTATAACGTTATAACGTATTACGTTATATGGTATAACATTATAACGTATTACGTTATGTGGTATCTCGTCATTCGGTATATCGTTATAACGTATTACGTTATATGTTATATCGTTATA
>NT_176793.1:0-658 GCF_000188095.3 Bombus impatiens | reverse complement strand
TAGCGGAAGACAACAGAACGGCCAGCGGAGGGAATCGAGAAGCAGCGTGCGAATCGAGAAGCAGCGTGCGAATCGGGAAGCAGCATGCGAGTCGGGAAGCAGCGTGCGAGCGAACAATCGTCTTTTCTATCTTCCATTCCTTTGTAAGCACACATATATTATATCACGATCTTACATATATATTTATATTTATATTTATATATATATTTATGTTGTGTGTCATTTTAATATGGCTAATGTTTTGTAACTCTTCGACAGCGTTATTTATTGTTTTGAGTAGTTTATTTTATAGAGTATTCGATAATATAAAACATACGCTCACACATACATGTAATATCGTGATATAATATGTTTACAAAGGAATGGATGATACAGATGTTAATTGGACAGAAAAAGACGATTGTTGTACAACCTGAACTATTCTCGCCAAACGTACAGAAAGCAGCACAACTAAATGATTAGATAACGACTCGACTTTCACAATAATGCAATCAATCTCGGCACCGCCACTCGCAAGCTCTGTTTCTCGACTCGCACGCTGCTTCTCGACTCGCACGCTGCTTCTCGACTCCCCTCTGCCCGTTGTCGCATTCCATTGTCTTTTACACATTGATGACACATTGATGGGCCCGATGGCGCCTCGGCTCTCGCGACATTG
>NT_176792.1:2061-4100 GCF_000188095.3 Bombus impatiens | reverse complement strand
ACAATACTATGTAACAAATACAATATTAACAATTTATGAAATATAAGATTATATGAAGTCAAAAACTAATAGTCTAACGAATACATGAAACATGCAATATTGTATTATTAAAGAAATAAAAGTTACATTGTCAGAAACATATATATATGTGTGCGCATTCTATCAAACAGATACATACTTAAAACTAGCCTATGTTCCGGTAAAGAGTTATAAAATAAGAACTACATTACGAAACATGCATGTCTATATATAAATATATATATAATCTATATTCTAAACTACTATTAATATGTGCGCATTCAACATTATTAATTCAAATCAATAATCTGAGATACATACTTAAAACTAGCCTACATTCCGGTAAAGAATTATAAAATAAGAACTGCATTACGATACATGGATGTCTCTATGCTAACATATAAAAAATCTATATTCTAAACTACTACTAATCTATGCGCATTCTACAATCTAACATACATACTTAAAACTAGCCTACATGCCGGTAAAGAATGATAAAATAAGAACTACATTACGAAACATGCATGTCTCTATATAAACATATAAATAATCTATTTTCTAAACTAAAACTACTACTAATAATCTACAAAAGAAATAGAACACACAACGCAACACTTGGGACTAAGTGACAACCTGTCGATAGGCCAAACGCTCAAAATAATTAAGAGCGCAACGACTTGAGGAATTGCGTACAGAAATTCTACCATCAAACACAAATATGTAAGCACACATTAAACGCACAATAATCTAGAAACAAAACCTTCAATACTATGTTGTCACAATACAAGATATATATATATATATGAAATCAAATGATTGACACATAACCTCAAATACACAACACTATATCGCTAAAGAATCTAAATGAAAATCACTTTGCCAGAAATATATACATATATACGTGTGCGTGTGCGTGTTCTATCTTATTAAAAGAAGTTAATATAAAATAAATAATTAACATTTCATTTCGTATGAATACTGCACGGCCAGGAGAAATATGCATATAAATACGTATATATATATGTGTGTGTCTGCGTATGTTTTACATTATCAAATACTCTATAAAACAAACTACTCAAAACAATAAATAACGCAATCGAAGAATTACAAAACATTAGCCATATTGAAATGACACTCAACATAAACATATATATATATATACGTATATTCACAAGAATAATACTATTGTCACTTTAAAACAATATTAATAAATAAATGTTCTAATTGCGGTGGGGTAAGGAAGAACGAGCGACAGACGGAAAATTACTTCAATATCAAGCAAACTAAAGACCCGTCAATATAACTTTACTGATGACATTTATGAACAGCCATGTTGGATTTACACGCGTCATGGCGACAGGAATATTAGGGATTAATGGAAGTCTGGCGCGAGAAACAAATCATGAAAACACATTGTTAACACTTTTCTTTAATAAATTCTATGCGCAACTACAAATGTAAAAATATATATATATATTATTAATTAAAAAAAAGGGGAAATATAAAATTAAATATATTTAACAAACATAAAATAGATAACACATTTAAAAAAATATATATATGTCGGAGTAGCGTCGGGGATAGGGTTGCCGGTGTTTGAGGAGTTTTCATTGAAGGTAGCCATCGTTGCGGTGTAACGAAGATACGATTTATTGACACAGGTATGGATAACACAGGTTTGACAATCTACCACGGCGGTGAGACGTCCGCGACACTAGTGACAGTGGTCTTAGGTTCTATAACGAATCCGCGGTCGACGGGATGACAGACGGGCGCTCTCGCTGAATCTGAGTCTGACTCGTAAAATAATTACTGAGCGTAAAGACGTTACTCTTTAGTCGACGGGGGCGCAAAAAGGAATGCCTCTCCCGTCCCGATGATGCCACCGAGGAAAACTATAATGGGGTGTGTCTAGGGACACGAGATCATCGGATTCGTCGAGGAAAGCCATCGTTTAGGAAGTAAGGGAAATTGACGTTGCTGCTAATTGGTCAATCTCCATATCGGTGGTTAGAAAAAGA
>NT_176792.1:0-1273 GCF_000188095.3 Bombus impatiens | reverse complement strand
CGACATATATATATATATATATACATCGTACATAAAAACAAAATACATCTAAAAATAATAATAATAAGAAACCTCTGATGGAAATGCCTCCGCAAACATTGTCCGAACATCGATCACCGAAGCCTAGGGGAACAACAAAAAAGGGAAAAACATTAAAATCGCAAAAGCAACCATAATTCTATGATATTCTTGCCATCATTGCATGCGATTGTAAAAGAGATATAGCAGAACAATCTCCCTTCGAAAATTTAACCAAAGGATCGTTCGCTGCGTTGGCTTGTGCAAACGGTGTTTCGATTATCGAAAACACCCATCGATCTTCACATTCCTCCTCCCACTGTTGGTAAAATATTACCCGTCCTTGGGCAAGGCTTGCGAAATCACACGAGTCCCACACAGATAGGATCGTAAGAATCATCCTCGATTATTAAATTCAAAAGGCAAGAAAATCGTGGCAACAGCATCCATCGTAGTAAATGAAATGAGTTTCGGTTTTAACGGCAACCTACTACAGCGAAATAAAAAGAGAGGGAGAAGTCAAACGTAAAAATAAATTTATACAAAACAACGAAAAGTCTCACATTCCTATCTAATCCAGCAACGCTAAAATATATATATCCAGCTAATAAAATATATATACATAATAACCTTAGCAATTCTTCATTCAAATAAAAACCCGTTCAACGAGGACAAATATTTATTGTTCCCAGCTTTAATTCCCTCCCGTGCCAGTATCCCTGCACATAGCAGGATAGCCGAAAAGTGGAATTCGTTTACCAGTTGCATTAACCGTCAGTGAACGCTACTCTTTAAACGTAAAAATTCATTAAAATAAAATATTTTGAAATAGTCCTTGAACTATATCTGGTGGCAGCAACTACCGTATCAATTAGAAATCTAAATCAGTATTACAAACACAATAATATTAATTCAGTTTATTTCCCTTCCGATTAAATTCAAACCTAAACAAACAAAAAAAAATTTTTTTAGTAAAATTTAAATTTAAAATTTGATCGATTTGATACGTAATATTTGCTTGTTTCGACGCTTAAACGGTAGTGCATTACATTTGCAGTATAAGACGGGGTTCAACGGGCGCTTAAACGTCGAAATATCTCCAACGGGAAGGAAATGTCGGCTAGTCTTCGTCAATATCGACGAAATTTTTGCTATTTGCGAGCTATTTCGCTTGTTTCGACGCGTACACGGTAGTGCATTACATTTATAGTGTAATATGGGGTTCAACGAGCGCTTAAACTTCGAAATATCTCAA
>NT_176791.1:0-740 GCF_000188095.3 Bombus impatiens | reverse complement strand
ACGCTGCTTCTCGACTCGCACGCTGCTTCTCGACTCGCACGCTGCTTTTCGACTGCCTCTCTCTGGCCGTTGTAGCATTCCATTGTCTTTTGCTAGGCCCACCGCACACGTGTTCTGCAAACGCTCGTGGCCAGGGTCACGTAGGTCTTTTCTACGAAACTATGCATTTGAAAAGACCGATGACACATTGATGGACCCGACGGCGCCTCGGCTCTCGCGACATTGTTCATGGTTCGCCCGTTATCTCTTTCATGGTTCGCCCGATGTCTCTTAGGCTTTTCGTCCACGATACTACAATAATACATCCTGCACAATAATAGTAAACGCAATACTAAGAATACAATACTTTCCACAAGCTTGGAAACTGGCACAAATCATAATGATACCCAAACCAGGCAAGGACCCACACGAAACCAAGTCCTACCAACCTATCTCACTACTTCCGGTGTCCTCTAAGATACTAGAGAAAATAATCTACGACCGGTTAAAACTAATAATAGAGAAGAACCATCTAATACCGGACCACCAATTCGCATTCAGAAATAAACACTCCACAACAGAATAAACGCACAGACTCTTCAATGAAATCCTACAGGCGCTGGAAACAAAACAATACTGCACGGCACTCTTTATGGACATCGAAAAAGCATTAGATAAACCACACTAGCCTACTACAATCAATCAGGAAACAGATCTCGGGGCAGATATACCAACTAATCAAATCATACCTAAGCAGCAGA
>NT_176790.1:0-484 GCF_000188095.3 Bombus impatiens | reverse complement strand
AACGTATTACGTTATATGGTATGCCGTTATAACGTATTTGGTTATATCGTTTGATCTTATAACGTATTATGTTATATTGTATGAAGAAGAAGACGTTATCACGTTTTACGTTATATGGGATGACGTTATAACGTATCACGTTATATGGGAAGACGTTATCACGTATTACGTTATATGGGATGACGTTATAACGTATTACGTTATATGGTATAACGATATAACGTATTACGTAACACGGGATGACGTTATAACGTTTTATGTTATATTGTTTGACGTTATAACGTATTACGTTATATGCCATGACGTTATATCGTATTGCGATATATGGGACGTCGTTATAACGTATTACGTTATATGGGATGACGTTGTAACGTATTACGTTATATGGTATAACGATATAACGTATTACTTTATATGGTATAACGATATATCGTATCACGTTATATTTCATGACGTTATAACGTAATACGTTATATGTTATGGC
>NT_176789.1:0-1059 GCF_000188095.3 Bombus impatiens | reverse complement strand
GTCATACCATATACCGTAAAACTATATAAGGATATACCATATAACGTAGTACGTTATAATGATATACCATATAACGTAAAATAACGTTATACCATATAAGGTAAGGCGTTATAACGATGTACCATATAACGTAAGACCTTATAACGTCATACCATATACCGTAAAACTACATAAGGATATACCATATAACGTAGTACGTTATAACGTTGTACCATATAACGTAACACGTTATGACGTTATACCATATAACTTAATTCGTTATAACATACAACGTTATACTATATAACGTTATACCATATAACGTAATACGTTATAACGTTATACCATATGACGTAACACGTTACAACGTTATACCATATAACGTATACGTTATGACGTCATACTATATAACGTAATACGTTATAACGCTATACCATATAAGGTAAGGCGTTATTACGATATACCATATAACGTAATACGATATAACGTTGTACCATATAACGTAATACGTTATGACACATAACGTTAAACTATATAACGTTATACCATATAACCAATGGCATTATAACGTTATGAACACGTTATGACGTTATACCATATAACTTAATTCGTTATAACATACAACGTTATACTATATAACGTTATACCATATAACGTAATACGTTATAACGTTATACCACATAACGTAATACGTTATAACGTTATACCATATAAGGTAAGGCGTTATAACGATGTACCATATAACGTAAGACCTTATAACGTCATACCATATACCGTAAAACTACATAAGGATATACCATATAACGTAGTACGTTATAACGTTGTACCATATAACGTAACACGTTATGACGTTATACCATATAACTTAATTCGTTATAACATACAACGTTATACTATATAACGTTATACCATATAACGTAATACGTTATAACGTTATACCACATAACGTAATACGTTATAACGTTATACCATATAACGTAAGACGTTATAACGATATACCATATAGAGTAATACGTTATCACACATAACGTTCAACTATATAACGTTATACCATATAACGAATGGCATTATAACGTTATA
>NT_176788.1:65943-70834 GCF_000188095.3 Bombus impatiens | reverse complement strand
AATATAATACCTTGTGGATTGCATTGCTGTTGAAATCTATAAATTATGTGTAAATAAGTAAATAATTAATTAATTGAATAAATAAGTTATTGAATAAATAAGTCAATAGATAAATAAAAAAAATTAGTAATACAATTGAGTGTGATATATTTTAAAACACGGTACGACACATAGACGCACGTCACAATTTTCACGCTCATAGCGTGGTAGTGTCTGTCAAATTGCTCTTAGTTTCCTATTTTGATTCGACATTTTGAGATTAAAGACTAAAAAATTATAAGGATATGGATCGGTATGTTAAAAAGAGCATCTAATAATGGTATATTTATTTTAACAAAAAACAACAATTGATACCTGACACTGGCGTATCAAAAATAAAAACTATATATTCTGTCTGTACATTGTTAACACAGTTATAAAATGTTACAAGGACAAAAAGGTGTGAAGCAAGACAAATGAAAAAGATCGTTTGGTTCAAACGGTGAGTGAATGAGTCAGTAGAGTGAGCCACTGTAGTGGCGCGTCATACCTAAGAGGTGAATCCACGTGTTGCCAATTTTATCTTTGATAAAGTCATTGACTCCTTGACCTTAACTTTTAAGTTCGGACCATAGTCTTATGTGGTGTCTTCTCAGTCTCATCTTGGCTTCTTCTATGTACGTGTATATTCTTTGTTTCTAGTACGGATGGTAATTTTACAGTTCTTATGCATCTTATGGATCAGTTCTATCATTGGGATTGGAATATTGTTCCTTTCCAAACAAGGTTTTAGCGCAGTGCGGTATTGTGTCGACTTTTATATAATCCAACTCATAATCTACTTCATTTTCGATAATTGTTTCCACCTTACATAAGAATGAAATATCAATGAGTTAGATTTGAAGAATTATAACGCTAATGTCAAACAAATTAAGATATTAAATAATAAGGCAGACAGTCAATTCATACTAATCTTTATTAGTATAAACGACATAATTATTATCGTTATTTGAAATAGGAAACACCTCTACCATGATATTGAAAAAAACACTATTTGATTATCAAAATCATACTGCCGTCGAAACAATAGCTTTTGTAACATATATAGGTGAAAGTTGGCAATATATTTCGAGGTCATTGAAATTTTTCAGATTGTCCTCTTTGACAATAATCAGGAATACTTATAATAGATTTGGAATAATATGAGATATTCGTTCTTGTTCCGCACTCACGTAGAATTTCTTGTACTTACGCCACTTTTCTTATCAGTTATTTCAGCATTCCCCGTTTAATAAATCTGTATCTTTAGTGTCATCATTGTCCTCACCTTTAGAGGATTGTAACGAAAGAAATAATTCGTCAGTGTTTCTCATAAACGGCCTTAATTTTTTATTTACCCTTTTCCACATACTGGAGATCAGTGGATTCGAAGGCAATAAAAGCCTACCTATTTGTAATTAAAATATATGTGTAATAATCAATTGTTTGAATCAGTTACAATGACCAACAGCTTTATATTTAATCCTACCGCTCTTGTTGCAAACCATTCATGTTGCAATATTTGAAGATTTTCCGGCGTGATGCAAACGAAACGAATGAATATGTTTATCTCGTGTTTCTGTTCCTTCCTGAGACAATTGCCTGACAATTAGTAACAATGCTTTTTGCACCACGAATAGCCCATGAAATAATATTTTATGCACTATTGACGTTATTGGATATTCGAATATAAGTGGATATACAGCTTTATTGTGTCTGTAGCATAATTTCCACATTTGTTGGAATCAATTTCGTAGCCGCTTCGTATAGCGTTCAAGGTGATTTTCAACTTCTGAATAACAGAAAAAATTGTTTTAAAAATATGAAACAAGGGTAGAAATTCTTTAAAATTAATATATTGTTCAACTATTTGAAAAAGAATATTGGGAAAGGTCGTACCTTTGCCATTTAGTTAATATGTACCTAGTTAATAATCGCAAGTCTAAACCAGTTACCTTAGCCGATAGTTCTTGATCACTGAAAAATTTGCGGCTTGTGTTCCCACCATTAGTATTTCCTGAAACATTATATTATAAATAATGTTTTATGAATTTCTTTGTATAAAAATTTTCATTTTAATACTGATAAATAATCGTTTTCTGAAGTACTACCGTGTCATTGTTTCGATATATCAACTAACAATCCCACTTTTTTTTTCTAAATTGATCCTGAATTTCCTGTTTTTTGGTACTATCTATTTTTTTGTCGGCTTCAATTTTAATTTGCCATTTCTTTACAGGAAGTTTGTACGCCTGGAGTAATAAATTTTCGAACAGACATATGACGACATCGTTTTATCAATTTTATGGCATCTGGTATTTTTTCATTTTGATAATATATGAAAATCTTCACATGTCGCAGCACAGATGTAACATGTGATTAGAATATTAACACTCTATACTGTGTCCGTGATAACATTACACACTTTTGTATCGACCATTACCAATATCATGGTGTGTTTTACCAATAATGAACTCTCGACAATTTGGAACAATTAAATTAAATTTTACTACCAATCAAGTATAATACAAAATTTATTTTATTTATATTTAAGTATATAAAAAAATTAATTATACCAACAATTAAGTTAAATTCTGCGATATTTCAGAGTTATTCAAATTGGTTTTTGATCACCTTCAACTTCAGTATTCTTCAAATTATTTATTTGTCGTTATATGTAGTAGTTATATGTAGTGAGTCTGCTGATTCACTCTCAAATTGGAGGCGTATGGGACGATAATAACGAAGCGAGGACGGTGACAGGTTTTGTCATATAATGCATTTATCAAGCATTTTAAAAGTTGAAAAACATATTAGAACTGTGGAAATGCTATTACTTAACATCAACCGCAAGAAAAACATTGAACTTCGAAAACTCTTTACATCGCAATTTGCATCGTTTTCAAATGATTGCTTACATTGCATTTGTTGTGATCCATCGCATCCCTATTTGCTTATAAATTCCGAAAAAGCACGTTTACTTCCATGTAAGCTTTCTACTGCTTTGCTTAATTATTGATAAAATATTCTAATAATATAAATACTTGACGTGTGGTGCGACATATCTTGTAAATTTATCTCTACACAAGTATCTGTTAAACGAAATGCTTCTGAAACTGAGTAATAGTCGTTCTTGCTGCTTAAATTATTAACTTCAGTTTCATGCGATTCTTAATTCTTTCGCTCTAGTCAGGGATGCTTTTATATCACACATCAATTTAGAGGCACCTAATTGCCCTGCTTCTCATAACTTAGATTCAGTAGCAAATCTCTTTCACCTTCAGAGTTTTCCTGATTTCTTGTGTTTTCTTTCTGCATTCGGTTAATTTAGTAAAAGATTTTTTTGGGCCACCCCTCTTTACGTACTACTTTTGACAGATCCATAATTTGCATAAGCCAGTATTGATTTTGGCTTACGAATAATTTGTTTTGCCGTTTTGCTCACTGTCATTTTATTACAAATTAACTGCTCAAACATTTTTATTTGTATCCTAAAATCTTCTCTTCTACAACCAAATAAACTTCATGACTTGTTAATACATGTTCCAAGAAATCTAGCTTCTCATCGAAAGTCTCATTCTCATGCTTGTGGATGATTTTATATAACTGTATTACTGTCGTTGTTCTGATTCCCGATAGACCTACTAGAATTTACAAATCCGTGAAATAATATTTTGAAACAAAAATTGAAATATATCCAATAAAGTATAACATCAAATAGTTCAATGTTGCCGCAGTACGATTTTACTTACTTATTAAAATTTGTTACGTATTAAAATACGTACTTGGTTCGTTTAAATCCACCATTCTAATCACTTAATGTCACAAGTAATATAATAATAAAGAATATTGTATAACAAAAAACCAAGTCTCGATATTTCTAATAAAAAGTGGACTTCAATAATTTGTTACATCATCTGCTCCAACTCTCTTCATTTGTATATTTTACAAGACTAAACTCGAACTAATGCATGACTTCCGAAATGATCTATGACAATCAAGGAACCCCGCTTATTGTTTTTCCCCCAAAATTCTAATTTTTCAATCAGCGTTGCAATTGGCCTTCTTCGCGTTAAATTGGAGAGGTTAGCAAGAATGTGTACGCGCTTGAATTGCAGCACTTTGAGGAGGCAGAGATATTTGTGCGGTTTTTAATTTACCCTTTGGAGATCCTAATTTACAGCCTGTGCTCAGTTATTTAGTGCAAACAAAATGTGAATTTTAAAAATCATTATTCGAAGAAATTTAATTACGGCAACCAGTATTGTATTGGAAATATTACTACAGAAGAACGTTGCAAATGTGTTGTAAACCAACGAACAAAGATCTAAACACATCCTGCTTCAGTAAAACATTTACAGGTATTATTATCTTTTGCTATATTGACTTTATGGCTACATATCTTCGAAAAAATAATGGTTTTGTATATATAGATATATATGAACATGTCGGAGATAAGAGGACACCAGTGCCTTCCCTCTGAAACCTTGGGAAAATCCATAAAAACATTGTAATTAAAATCTACAGTTGTAATTAAACGATTTGCCGTCATTCTAACCAATTGTATTTGTTCGAGACTTGTGACAGTGAGCTTGGGCTCAAGGCGACAATTAGTCGCCGAACGTGGCCGCGGTCAACGGGACGAACTCTCCATCTAACAAAGACATTGAGTAATCCTATAGCTCTCCTTAAAAGAAAGATTTGTAGCGGCACGTGGCAGTAAACATTCCAACGGTTTCTGTCCCGTAGCTTGCCACACGCAGATCCTATTCACAGGATGTTTACCAGATGTCGACGCGTCTCCGCAGTACGTGATCGGCTAGCCCAAGGACCGTTATAAACACTAATATCTAGTTACCTAAAATCCCTCAAC
>NT_176788.1:64071-64872 GCF_000188095.3 Bombus impatiens | reverse complement strand
ACTCCTTACGGTCAGCGAATATTAACACAGAATCCGACTTAGATTTTGCGAGTGCGTACGACTACCGTCCCGTTGTCCGCGGATTCGTTATTGAACCTAGGATCATTGTCATTAGTCTCTCGAGTATCTAATTACCACGGTTACTTGTCCGGTTCTATGGTAATCGTATTTGCACTAGCCAATGTCTTCTCTATTGCATAACGACGACGTGTAATCCAAACGAAGATTCGCTTTACGCCCCTAACCCTAATTCTAATGTACACCCGACAAACATATATTTAAATATCATCAATTTCGTATATACAGATTCCCAATAATATGGGAATAACTATTCATGGAAATAATTTCCCTCTCTTTCACATGTAAACGTATTTCATTCATGTTCAACATGACAAGAAAATCAAATTTTGTGAAAAGGAGGCGTCTTATGTCCCTTTCCCCTTGTAATTACCTGAGTAGCTGTTAGTAGTAGCTAGTTACAGCAAATCTTTTTTATCAAAAGTGAGGCTTTTCCCTGTGCAACGCAATAGGGAAAAACACCGCACCTAGCTGCACAAATTTTAAAATAAACATTGAAAATGGAAAATTTAAAATGTTCGATCAGGCACAATCCCAAAAGTAAAAAAAATATCAAATATCTAATTCCATCACAAATAATTCACATTAAGCAAACAATAAAAGTTATAAACAGTTTTAAAGAATTTCGAGATTGACCTCTTCAAATCCGTGTACATAGATCCTATAGAAGTTAACGAATGTGGAAAGAAATACTACATTACGCCGCCCTCCCCCCCCCCCAAT
>NT_176788.1:61368-64065 GCF_000188095.3 Bombus impatiens | reverse complement strand
CCCCCCCCAATGTAAACCTATTTTCTTTTTTTCACGTAAAGAAATCCTCATGAACACTCCGCTGCTGCTAATAATCGGTAACAGCAGAGTAGTGTCGGACTCTTACCGACTAAATCTTCAAGATGACCATCCTACGCGTATGACAGGAGTGCTCCAGGAACTTCTTATGAATTACCTTTTCGTTACACTCTCCTCCCGCGTCCTCTTGTTTGAGCCAGTCCTAAAAATTCCCTGACAGTTGAATTTGGCGCTAGGGGGGACCATTGCCCCTAGCGCCATCTCCTCTTCTAGTCGCAGTCCGTTGGGACGGCAATGAAGCGGCTCTAGGCCGCCTGATCGCCATCCCCCTCCATGAGTCGCTCAAGCGGGCGGCTCTCTCGAGGGGCTTGCCAACCTCGTCCAGCAGGCATATCGGCCAGTACGCCGACGGCGAAGTTCTCACGCAAAATTAAACAGTTCCGCCCGAGCAGTCGAGCTAGACGGACGTAAAATATAGTGCCTCCGACATTGTGCGACAAAAGTAGAGCAAAAGAACCAATCAAGGATGGAAAAAATACCATCAATAAGAATACTAAACAAAGGAGAAACATACACTATAAACAGGGCAGTAGACCAACAGAGCCCAATTAAAACAACAAGTGAAGTACAGGACTGCTCAAATACAAAAGAAATAGAAATGGAAATAATACAAGAAGACGACGTAAAGAGCAATACCAACAAGGATCTACCACAACATAACGAAAGCTAGAAGACTGAAACTCTCAGTAAAAAAAGAAAAATAAACTCAAACACAAAAGATAGGAGGACCACGGAAACAGAAAGACAACAATGGCTACAAGAAATTCCTACACAAAACTCCTTCAGCTCACTGACAGAAGAGATGGACACAGACCCTACAGAAAAACTAAGAACACACACTCCTAAGCCACCGCCAATCTACATAGACGCAAAAATAATAGACCCCCTCATTGATCTGCTAAACAGCACGGCAGGAAAAGAAAACTACACTATCAAACAGCTCAAACTGGACCAGGTAAAAGTACAAACTAATACCCCAGAAACCTACAGAAAAGTAACTAAAGTGCTAAAGGAAAAAGACTCTGGGCATCACACTTACCAACCCAAATCCGACAAGAGCTACAAAGCAGTAATCAGAGGTCTACACCCCAAAACAAATACAAACAAAATATGCGCGGAATTGGCTAAGATCGGACACCAGGTAAGAACGATCAACAATATAACCAGATTTGACACTAAGCAACCACTACCGCTATTCCTAATAGAGCTAGCACCGAAAAGCAACAACAAAGAAATATTTGAAATTAAAAAAATCTCAAACACAATAATCACAGTCGAGCCACCCAGATATAAAAAAGACATACCATAATGCATGCGGTGTCGACAATACGGACACACAAAAAACTACTGCAACAGAAACTCGGCGTGCGTCAAATGCGCAGGGAAGCGCCTAACAGTGAACTGCCCACACACGGGAAAAATAAACGACGTAAAATGTCACAATTGCGGTAGAAATCACCCAGCCAGCTAGAAAGGCTGCGTAGTCAGAAAACAACTACAAAGCAAACTTTTCCCGCCAATTCGAAACAGGACACACAACAATTTCCACGCGCAACAGGACAACACAGAATCTATGTCAACACCAAATACACAGTATGTAATGAACAATAACCACACTAACACTAACACCGTTAGAAACCGAAGCTACGCACAAGTAATCAACCGGTCGTCAACCCTTGGACAATCAAGAACAGAACAACCACTGCAACGGCACTACAGAAATCAAAGAGGTCGTCACCCTTAGACAATCAAGAACAGAACAACCACAGCAACGACGCTACAGAAATCAAAGAGTTAATAAAACATTCCATAAAAAACACCGAAATACTTACAAAAATGATAAGCGAATAGCACGAACTCCTCAGACAGCAAACACAACAAATAACAGTCATGCTACAATTACTTACTAACATGATGAGCAAAAAAATAAAAATAGACACGCTTAAAATAGCAGCCTGGAACTCTAACGGCCTACAACAAAGGGCCCTAGAAACTAAAACGTTCCTGTACAGCAATAACATCGATATACTACTCGTCTCAGAAACACACCTCGCAATAAAAAGCTATATAAAAATACCGCACTACACCATATACGACACCAAGCGTCCCTCAGGGAAAACACACGGAGGGACGCCAGTAGTAATAAAAAACGACATTAAACATCACCTACACAGCCAGGTCAGTAAGGAACACATACAAGCAACCACCGTTACCGTACAGACTAACAGCGTCCAACTGCAGTTGTCAGCAATATACGTACCGCCGCGACACAAAATCACAACGCAAATGTGGGAAGACTACTTCCGACACTTAGGTGACGAATAGGGTATATTGCAGCGGGAGACTATAACTCAAAGCACACATTATGGGCATCAAGAATAACCACACCTCGAGGCATAACTTTCGAAAAATACATTAGAAATAATAAGCTCAATATATTATCCACAGGAAGACCGACATACTGGCCGACAGACCCGAGCAAAATACCTGACCTGCTAGATTTTGCAGTTACAGAGGGACTAAACTCAAATAAACTAAACATAGCATCCAGCCTCAAGCTTACCTCCGACCATACGCCGTTAATAATTACATACAGAAACAAACCAATACTTTACAGCA
>NT_176788.1:59461-61288 GCF_000188095.3 Bombus impatiens | reverse complement strand
CCACCGAAAACACCTGAACACATCGATCAAGCAATAACAACATTCACAGAAACTATCCAAGAAGCCGCAAGGGTAACCACTATACCTGAAACAACCAACAGACAAACAAAAACAGTACCACTAGACATTCTCGAAAAAATTAGAGAAAAAAGAAAAGCAAAAGCAAAATGACAAAAACACAGAACGAAAGAAAACAAAAAACAGCTAAACAAACTCGCAAAAGAAATAAAAAACAAAATAAAAGAGCACAACAACAACGAGTTCACAAAGTTCATCGAGTCACTATCTGCTCACGAGAACGACAACTACTCCTTATGGAAAGCCACAAAAAAAATAAAGAAGACAACAAAAATGGTACCAGCAATCAGAAAAGCAGACAACACATGGGCAAGAAGCAACGAAGAGCTAGCTGAAGAATTCTCCAACCATCTATGCAACACATTCACTCCAGATAACATCAACAACAGCAACCACAATAGTCATACGGACGAGGATGCGCTAACTACTAGTACACCAACTGACAATCACTACACCATACCCAAAGCAACAGCACAAGAAATCAGAAACATTATTGAGAAAATAAAAAATAATAAAGCACCAGGAATCGACCTAATTAACGGCAAAATCTTGAGAAACCTTCCGCCAAAGGCAATAAGACAAATCACAATAATAGTCAACGCAATACTAAGAATACAATACTTTCCAAAAACTTGGAAACTGGCACAAATCGTAATGATACCCAAACCAGGCAAGGACCCACACGAAACCAAGTCCTACCGACCAATCTCACTACCTCCGGTGTTCTCTAAGATACTAGAGAAAGTAATTTACGACCGAATAAAACCTATACTAGAGAAGAACCATCTAATATCGGACCACCAATTCGGATTCAGAAACAAACACTCCACAATAGAACAAACGCACAGGCTCGTCAATGAAGTCCGACAGGCGCTGGACCCAAAACAATACTGCACGGCACTCTTTATGGACATCGAAAAAGCATTCGATAAAATAGACCACACTAGCCTACTTCAATCAATCAGGGAACAGTTCCCGGTGCAGATATACCAATTAATCAAACCATACTTAAGCAGCAGAACCTTCATAGTAAAAATCGAAGACACATACTCTGAAGCTAAAGAAATCAAGGCAGGAGTTCCGCAAGGAAACGTCCTAAGACCAATTTTATACACATTATACACGGCCAACATACCAACAGCTAACAATAGCAAAATAGTGACATTCGCGGATGACACAGCTGTACTAGTCAGGCACACTAACCCTGCAACGGCAGTTACATTACTATAAGAACATATCACAAAAATAGAAAAGTGGCTTCAAGCAAAACAAATTGAAGCAAACCCCGATAAATGCAAACACATTACATTCACACTGCGAAAACAGAAACCACCAAACATTATACTAAACGGCACACACAACTAGACGGCACACACATAATACAAACAAGGCAAGTCAAATACCTAGGACTCCACTTAGATACACGACTCACGTGGAAACAGCATATTAAAGCAACAATAGACAAAATACAGATGGCAAGAAGACAAATGTACTGGCTAACAAGTCGAAAATCCAAACTAAGCATAGAAAACAAATTAAAAATATATAAAATGGTCATAAAACCAATCTGGACGTACGGAATAGCACTATAGGGAAACAGCAGTAATGAGCCATATAACCAAAATAGAGGCAACGCAATCTAAAATACTCAGAGCAATAGTAAACACGCCATGGTACGTTAGAAACGAGGACATTCGGAAAGACCTGGGAATACCAACGGTCAAGGAGGAGATTAACAGAAGTGCAAGA
>NT_176788.1:0-59398 GCF_000188095.3 Bombus impatiens | reverse complement strand
TCCCCCCCCCCCGCTGGGGGTAGCCACCCACATGCTATACTAGGATACCGCTATAATATTTTACCAAATGTCCTACTGGACAAATTGTAAAATTTAAATAAATAAATAATTTTTAAAAAATGTAAAATTAAGGCTTAGGTTTTAAATACATGAAGGTTGACCCGTAACTCCACTTATGTTTCTTTATTAAATAACACAAGTACAGTTTACGCGACTGATCGGAGAGATGTTGATTGATGAGAGTTTGTAGTTTTCAGTATCGAGGTGCTCTCGTATTATTACAGAGGAAAACTCGGTGCGGGCGTGTCCCTTTTAACTAACAACGCGGATTCGTTGTTCACACTTTTCGTTAGGAAAAGTGAGGGTAACGATCCGCCATGCCAATTGGTTATAACGATAATAAATGAAGATAGGAGGAGGTAGCCTCCTACTAACGTGGCTCATAGGTGACATTGTTTATGAGAAAAACCAGCATTTCCGTCAGCCAAATATTCGGTTTTCCCATTAGGTAACTACCCGCTTTCTCCGTAATTGGTAGGAACGTACAATAAATGTAAGGACTGTTCAAGGACCATCCATAAACCGATAAAACTTACAGAAATAAACTAAAAGTTTAAGTTTATAGTGGGTCCTTGAGGTTATTGAGGGTATGCGGTGAGGGCCCGCACACATCTGGCCTCTAATGTCACAGTGGCTTGGGGTCTGTTGTGAATTGACGTTACAAAGTCGTCGGTCGGCCCTCTTTACGGAGCAAGACCAGCCTCGCCGTCCGCCATACTCAGGGGTAGACTCCCTCTCTCAGACATCTCGTGTAGAGGCGCCGATGTTTGGGGGCTCTGACCCTATCACTTCTTCCCAGATCCGGCCCGGGATTCCGTCCGGGCCCGGAAGTGTACAAAAGCTACTCAATGCCTTTGTCGAAAATTGTAAATTTTATCCACTGTCCGATTTTATAATCGCACTATTAATATGTATCATGTATTAGACACTAATTTTGATTTCTCGAAGAAAAATTAATGAAACATAGCATATTAATCATATAGAAAATTATATACTGTTACAACTTTTCGATCATACACGATCATATATGCCTAACAACTTCATTTATATAAAATAACAAAGACGAAAATAACAAAGACAATAATTTTTATTATAATACCGAAAACAAAAATTCCAATTTATTCACATTTTGTACAATTGTTTAAACTTTATAGATGTAAATTTTAAGGAAAATGGACCAACATTTTACAACAAAAATGAACAAAACTATGCTAACTTTTACTATATTTTTTATAAAAATAAATATATTTCCAATCTACAAGTTGGAAAGCTGTTTTCACCTGTCCAACATGAACGTCAATATGTAGAAGAAAACATATCAAATAGTTTTTCGAGAACTACATCATACATAACCATTATTAAAATCGGCGATTCACACTTAGCATGTTCCTTTGTAAGTGATATGGAATTGTAAGACGAAAAAATTCAGGCAGAAAAAATCCAGATTCAGAGATGTGTCGTAATGACATTTACAATAATGCATAAAATGAACCTTCTCGCTAAAATTCAAACCTGATGAACTGATTTCTCATATGCCGAAATTAAAGTTTGTTTGTGCTGTTTATAAATCATATACATTTGCATAATACATATAAAGAAAAGGATAAGCAATTCAAATCAGACTTATTATTATTTCATTCGCAGTATTAAAGGCGTTATAAGTAGTTAATTTCTCTCGCCAGTATGTACTTTGCCACACACTAACAATATGAATAAATTCTGAATTCAAAATCTGTTCTTTGTGATTGTATTAACCATATCAATAAAAATACAATTTTTACATAAATTATCTTTTAATACTACTTACAATGAATAAATATTTTACATAATTTAAACACCAGAAAAGAACCTCTTTTACTTATTGTTTAAACAAACTTGTATACGTATATATTTGTTTAAACTAATTTGAGTATATAATTTTTATATTATATTAAATCATTCTTTATATGTAATATTAGAAATATTATAAAAGTTATATGATAAATTAGGCGGTAAAAAGTTTTGCAGGGTTGCTGGTACTGCATTAAAGTATGTCCCACTCCTTTCTCGAAAAACTGTCTCTTGTACGGTGCTGGATACATCAGATTGAAAATTTTGGACAGTGCTAGATGGAACAGTTTGTACAACTATTGGTTGAGTTGCTGTATGTGAAACAGTTTGTATTACCTAAAATAAAATAAATAAATACTCTTAAAAATAAATAAATACTCTGTGATTTTTACATGATTACTTTTTTAAGGAATAACTAAATTATAATTTAATTTAACTATAAAATAACAATTATGTATGCTTAACTTTAATCAATGCAGTTAAATAATACTATACTATGCCAGTACTATTTATGATATTAAATAATATTATTTTCGTCAGAAATTCTTCTTTTAATTATGGTTTATATATAAGACATAATTTTATTTGTAGCATTTTTAATTAAGTGAATCCTCTAATTTTTTAAAACTCTACAATGGAATTTTATATATATGTACATGGAATTAATGAGATATAATATGTATTGTTAGTAAAATAACATTTATATATCAGTTTGATATTTTATCATTTGTGACTGATATTTTCATTCGAAACAATTTCTTGAACAAAGACATCTTTCTGATATGTTACCACTAGAAGTATTTAACTGCATTGAAGAGAATCACGCAGTGTAACATGTGTAACATATTTCAAAGCTACAATCAATATTTAAAGATAAATTCATAATTTCGATTTTGTCTTCTTTCAGTTTCAGTAAATATGTTTCAATATATTTCAATATATTTTAATATTTCTTCTAAAAATTTTAATTTTATTTAATTTTATAAGTAATATCTGTTACAGTAATATCGTAACTGACATTTGTTGAGAATTCTCAATATCTTCCAATATTATTTTTAAACGTTTTGTAGGTCAAACACGATAAAAGCATAGCACATTAACTCTACTACATTACATCTATTATTACAAAATTAACTAATATTCAAACATGCACACATACATATGTAGGGTAACATTTGAAGTTTCACACGCAATTAGCTGCTAAACTATTCCTTACTCAAAAAAATTTACCAAGCGGAATTTGCTTTGTTTCGACGAAAATTTTGTAATGGTTACAAAACTCGTTTACGTGAACGTTGCTCTTACATTTCAAGATGACCCTTGTCTTTAGAAACGAAACCATATATTTTTACTTAGATAGACGTATAGCCCTTTTCAAGTTGAATTTATCATCCTATAATATGAAAGCCTTTCAAAGTCATTCAAGATCATTTATTGCCGTTCAAAATTTACCTTTGTTGAATATGGCCAACATTTTGTTTGCTGAAATATATCGCCGATTCGACCCTAAACATAAATCACAATCGCACTAATAATAGAGTTTGTTGCTCTCAATGCCCTCAAAATAAAGTAAGTTCTGGTAGAAGCTTTTCTTTCAATAATTCGACAGATAACTGCATATAAATCTTCAAATGCAACACCCTATATATATGTGGGAAGCATCTGAATGTCCGACATCGCCAAAAAGCAGAAGGTTTTAAGTCATAGTCTCAATAAACCAGGAAATACAAGATGGAATGTATTGTTTAATTATCTAAAACACATATGAAAAACAAAAGCCAAAATGATGTTAAAATGATGTCTTTCATTAATTCTATATATAATATATAAATTTAATTATTTTTACAATATATCTCACAGTCACATAGAGTTTACATAACGATCTATAGATGAAGCAGATGGGAATTATCTTTTAGCGCGTAAAATATATCGATAATCGACCAGAAATAATAAAAGACCGCTGCATTCTGTGGAAATATCAGATCGCAGAGATTTCTAACGATTCGATAAATTCAATCAATCATTTCAATTCGGATGAACGGATCCGTTAAATAATAAAAATATCATGTTGAACATGCTTTCTATCACTTAAAAAACGATGCGTAATATTTAGGAAAACTTGGCCGGAATATAGAGATGTGAGTTCGGAGTTGCTTAAACAAGAATGTTGGCGTAGCCCTATAAAAACTGACGCGTAGCCATAGCTATATCGGAGGTATCTACGTGCTACAATTATAAATAAGATGAGTTCAAGAATTAATAGAAATTAGTTATTAATAGAAAGCAGTTAAATTACGACACTTTGGGAATCCTTTGGGATTTTTTACCTCTATGATGAGCAGAATATGATTCAATGAAAAAAAATTTGGCCTTGAAATTCAAGGTATCAATTCAATTTTGTGGCTATTCTTTACATATTTCCACCTATCCAGAAGTGTAAAATGATACTGTCATGGTCAGGATAAATAATTTATTTATGCCGTGTACATTGACCACGGTATTCTTTAGAAAATATTTTTCTCGTACTTGTTGGCGGTATCATCTGACGAATGTATACAAAAATTATAAGCAGATCTGAAGAGGCATAGATTGACACATATTGATTGAGATATGACACTTCGTAGAAAGATGACCTACATATATAGTAGAAGAATCTTGATACAAATATTCCGAAGAAATCAACGATTCCTCTTCTCGGGATTACTCTAGCAGAACAATCGAATCGAACGACAGAAGAAGATTAATCTAATTATAACGTGTGAGAGGAGAGTATTAATGAAATTGTGTTCTAAGTTGTATCGAGTTTTTCTATTACGCTTCTTGCACTATAGTTCGTAACAATACTTGCATTATATTATGAAAATATACAATGTTTTGAAACGATTATTATAAAGTAGTTTAGTATATTTATGCATATATTAAATTAATACGATTTCGCTTATTGAATCTCTGGTTTATAGATTCTTTTTAAAGATGGGAGTGATCAAGGTAATCTTCCAAACTAAAGCGGAAATCCCTGTAATCAAGGAGAAGTATAGAATGATTCGCAATGCTCGTGCGAATATGAAATTGCATGATATAAGAAAAATCGATTTCATCAATGCTTGGGCCCCTAGATGTTTGTAAACTATTGATTTTATTGAAATTGGGTATATTGATCGAAGGTAAAATCTGGAAAGACTACAGAGTGAGAGCTATAGACAGAATCAAAGAAAGATGCAAATAGATTCGTGGCCGATTCGACATCGGTTGAACCTAGATTATCCATAGTAGTTTGAGAAACTTCAGTTGATTATTTATAACACTACAGAAAAATGAATATTATTCTTATCCAGCATTAATTTTTTAGGACTGTTTACATACTGGCTGTAGCACCTCTTTGATAATATTCGCGTTTGGTGCGAAATTTAAAGAAAAGGAGGTATAATCCGAATACTGCCTGGTGCGTTCGTTTATAAGCGTAGTGCGCACTTTTCTTCCGGCAAATAAGATCAATAAGAGAAGATAAACACTTCTTGGAAAAAGTAGTACTAATTATGCAGTATTTCGGCATAAAGAGATGTATCCCATAATAAAGGTGATCATATAGTATACAAACTGCATTATCAGGATTAGTGTTTTCAAAATATCGTCCGGAGATCGTACATTTAAGTAATATTATTTACTGACGTTGCGTAAACTGAAAAATTTACGTGAAATAGCATGGTCAAGGCAGGATGTTATAAATCGCATTGGAGTAAGGAATCTTTTGATGAGGATATCACAATATTATTACTGTTAAAAAAAATCCAAGTCGTGGCAAGAACCAATAAAGTTATATATGTGGTTCATCTGGACTAAATCCCATAGACAGATTATCAACCAAATATTCCCCACGGATAATGCTTCATATAATCAGTTGATATTCAATGTAATATATTACTTAAGAATAAACAAATAAAAATAAATAATTAATGGGTTACTGAATGTTACAACTCCCTTAATTTAGATATTTAAATGCGAAAATACGTTTTTATAGATAATATATATATGGATAATATATAATTATATGTATATATATAATTATATATATATTATTATATATGATAATATATAAATATAAAATTTATATGGATAATATATAAATAATAGGGCATAATTTTACAATTACTTGTATAGTTTATAGATAAGAATCGGCATGTACTTCAATTTAATATTATTATCACTATTACAATATTTTAACTATTTCAAAAGGTCCTATGTGCTAGGAAATTAGAAAAATTTGATTGATGGGTTTTGATATTTTCTTGAAGCACACGGACTACTATCTCAAGAATATGTCCTGAAAGATTCAAGATGACTTTGTGTAAATTAAACAAAAAGTTTTTAAAAAGTTGGAATTTGGAACTTACACATTTTTGTCAAAATACGCATTTCCAAAGTCGGTACCCACGACTAATCGAAAACTAATCCGTTCCGAAACTTAAAGGCTTACGTTAGGTATAAAAATTTAATCTTTAGTCGATGAATTTCATTCTTAAATATTTAGTTTTTATTTTATGATCGAAAAATGAATATTTTTTAAAATGAAAATCAGTCATTTGACTTTCAACATCCGTCACTTTGTCCCAAATAAACTTCATGTAAAATGTTTCAATTAAAGATTAAATAAACTAATATATCAGCTATATCTTTCCGAAATTTTAATATCAGATGATTCAGTTTCCAGCAAGAGTGTTCACCGCAAACTACCTTTTTAAAAAGGCCTTCCAGGACATAATTCTTAAATAAACAAATACTTTTACATGCGAATTTAACAAGATTTCTTTAAATGTATCTTTATTAACCAAACCCTTCATGGAAATAAATATATACGCGTTTTCTTGAAAAATACCCCAAAAATCACTTTTTCTTCTCACAACCGCAGAAGGGCCCTTAAATATCAGATAAATATAAACGTTTCAGTAAAATATTAGACGAGTATTAAAAGTACTAGAAGATATAAAACATATACATGTGTATGTATGTGCGCGCGCCCATGTGTATGTATGCAGATGACAGTACACATTTTCATGGTAGCCAGAGGAGGCAATTGCTCACCATCAAAATCATTTTTCCTTAGTGTTAAGCCCACCTCTAGAGTTGGGAACCCAAATATTGAGAAAACTGAAACACATCTATGCATCAAACTAATTGTACACCAGCAAACAACAGAATTAAAAGGCGAGTATCTAGACGTCATTCTTGACACTAAAGATAATTGGAAATCAGCCATACACGACCGCATAAAAAACTATTTGGAACAATTAGAACTCTTCCTAATAGATAGAGAGTCCATTGTCAATCAAACACAAAATACTCCTATACAAAATCCTGACATATGGAACACAGGTCTGGTGTCGAGCGGCTAAAATGCATACGCAAAATGCTCAACAAACCCGAAACACAAAATACTCCTATACAAAATACGTACAAGATCCGTCGTGGCATATGAAACATAGGTCTGTAGTTCAGTAAAAAATCCAGGATAGATTCCTAAGGATAATCCTGAACAAACCAAGAGACTATAGCTCACGCAAACTACATGAAAAATCTGGCGTACCCAATCTCACTATGCACATCAAAGATCTTACACAAAGGACACTAAACTGACCACATGAAAACTCACTAATAAACTGAATTACGAAATCCCCATCAAATAGAAGAGCAACATCCCATGGTTTCCAAAAACTCTAATCCAGTCTACGTAACTCATGCAAACAGGTTTTTGAGATCTTCTCCTGCGTGACAATAACTGTTACGACCGTTTGCGGAGAGACGCGGTCGCGAGGAAAACGCGTCAGCGAGAGGCGTAAATTCTCGCTACGATTCGGTGAATCGACGCCGCGAAGTAGTCGTTCCCCTGTTTCGGTTAAGATAACAGAGGTGGTTAAATGAATATGACACAGTAGAGTAAGTTATATTTCACCGTTTATCCCAACAACTTGTAACGAAGGCAGTTACGCTGGTGCGTATGTACGAGATGAGTGAGTGACTGATCTACGGGTGTGTATACCCGGTCGAAGAATGTTGACCGTTCGAAGGATGTAAAATCAGTACTGTCTTGAGAGACGATGCTGTGTCGGAAGAAAGCTAAGGATGGGTGTGTCTAGCGCACGGGACCATTTGTTGGTGACGATTTTAGTTAAGAGAGTGAGGGAAATAGGCTTCATTGTTAATTGGTTAAACGAAGGGTCTTAACCGCCCTCAAGAGAAAGTGGTTAGTGGGAGGAAAGTTGCATCATACGTGAGAAAAACTAACTTTCCCTTGTCAAGCCGTGGTAGACAATAGTTTTTAGAAATTCTTCGGAAACAGACGTTTGTTTGGTTTGAAGGAACTTTACTAGGAAATTCCTGAGATTTATGGAAGATACTTGAGACTATTGAGGGTACGCAGTGAATATCCGAAGACATCTGGTTGCCATCTTGCCCGCGGTGTGTGACCTGGGCTAGGTAGAGTGTTACGCGACGTAACAATAACCAAAACGAACCAATAATGTTAGTTCTATTTACACAGGCATTAGGGATTCTAAATTGCCTCAGGCATCGCATTAAACGGACTTAACGGAAGAACCTCGGGAAAGAAACTAAAAACGGTAGTTTTTCTTTTCGTGTGCCTATATGAATAGCACCTATGACATAAATTCTTAAAATTATGTTTAAAAGACTGTAACGTAATACTATAAATTTTCAATAAACTTTAGTCTATCTTGACCTATCTGAAGTGATTGCACGGCACGTGCAAGACTTGCCCGTTCATATTCATATGCATTGATATGATAATATTATATGATAATACGTACCAAGTATATAAGCACTTATACATATCATTTCTAAATTACATCTCGAAAATATCAAATGCATAACACGTCTTTGATTAGTAGGTGTGAAAGAAATTGAAGATTCTATAAAGTACTAGTGATTATTGTTAATATTGTTCTTTTATGAACCTCCGAATAAAAAAACAACCACTTTTTATAATCAAGAAAAGGGATGAAGGAGATTGTCAGTTTATTTTGATGTCTAAGGACCCCATATCTTTTTAACCGCTAAACTACATTCGACGTGACCCTCATCATCATCATTCATTTATTCTTTATAGATATAATAATAATGGTATTGTAACAAGGACCCTCCGATATAACGATACGGAATTAAATCCGTTTAGTCTTTCACCTTAGCTACAAAACAAATACTACATATTTATAATAGTAATGATAATAGTATATATGTAATAATAGTATTTGTAACAGAAAAAAACATTTGTTACTAATAGACACACTGTTTAGATATCAGAATATTCGCATAACAGAACGTTCAAATGTTAGGATATTCAAATGCGCAAAGTTTCACTGTACGTGACATTTACACAAGACATTTTGTTGAAACATTAAGAGAACTTTCTTTTAAATATCCATTAAGTGATGTAATGTCAGTATGACAGTTTTCCAACATATTTCTGGCAGACAGGACAGGATTTCTGAAGGAAAAATTTCTAAACCGTTATATTAAGTACAATAAACCGAAATAGCAATTAGCTCATTGGTTCAATTTTGCTCGATTACTTCCTTTTTTCTATCAATAATTGATTTCTTTGCATTGCTACAAAAACTCACAATCTTGAAGATGTAACCGAATCTAAATTCATGAATCCAAGGTGTATCATTTCACAAGGTCGTAACATATATGGTTCAACTCATCTTGACATCAGCTATAACACTGCGATAAAAATTATATGTAATTTAAAAGAAACATGCATTAAAAAAGTGTATTTATACCACTCTATTTACCAGCGTGAACAGTTCAACTTTTGTTTTGGACATTTCTTTTTACCTTTAATCCCAATAGAGATATTTACTATTTAATCGAACAGAAATAAAGTCTGTGGAAGCAGTTATAATAAAAAAGTAGGAAAGAGAGATTAGTAAAGTAGCTTTAACTGTTGATCGGTCAATTGTAATATGAGATTCCTATGATCACAGATAATAGAGAATTTTGAAACCAATAGATTAGAGGTGTTCGAGAATTAGAAAATGACGAATTAGGTCGGATCGAAAAATTTTTAGGGATCGAGAGTCTGGTTCCTGAAAGTATCTCGAAAGTCGAGAAATTTCCAAGAATTTCAAAAACCTGAGTCGCTTTTCGAGACTAATTTAGGATACGTATTCATCCTTGTTGTATTAGTACACTATTTTACTACAATATTACTACAATAGTCGAAACTCCTTTGGTAAAATAACTTTTTTTTACGTTGATATTAAAATAACATGAAAAGATTACTTTTAATTTATCACACAAGTGTTTATAATAGTTTTAGGCAGTATAGGATTTGCGTAAACGAATCAAATTAAACGTACAATGTCGCATGTGAAAGTCTTTTGTCATCTAGTAAATTGTAAGTGATAAATGACTGCTCATGAGAAGTGAAATCATTGATTGCAAATGTCAATATAGTATTTGTCCATTCCATAACATGGACATATTCAACAAAACTAATTTCGAAACGTTGTTTGCATTCTTGAAATTTTTGGGAATCCCGATAGTAGGAGTCATGAGATAAAGAGGAGTGATAAACAATGCATACTCGCTTGTATCTCAAGAACGAAAACAGCTATAACGGTACGGGTGCACCTAGCTCGTAGCTACATCGCTCCATTATAATAATCCCAATTGTCAATAAATTTACTTGACACAATGGCAAGGAGTATAAAACGAAGTTGAATATGAATGTAATATGAACGACATTCAAGCGATGTGCAACAATCGAATTTTTAACAGCGTAAAACACTGCGCTACCGAAAATTCATCGAATTTCCAACTTTTCCCTAAATTAAAGAAAGCCTTGAAAGGTATTTATTTTAATATGGAGGATGAAGTCAAGATAGCTGCGAAGCATTTTATCAGTAGAGTTCTTCGCTGACGGAGTGAAAAAACTTGTCACATATTGACGAAATGTAGTGGTTTATTGCCAATACATTATCGTTAACCCGCCTTGATCTAATTCGTTCCAAGCAATGGGTTCCTGATATTTTCCTTTACAAAAAAACAATTCCTTCTAGATATACTGCTATACTGCAATAAACTGGTTCTGAACTAACATCAAATTATTGCTATCATCGAAAGTTGTAAATTTAATACCAATTCTATGATCTTCCATTCCCATTTCCAGTATATATTTCATTGCTGAATTTCTATCTTCTGGGAATCAATGGCTGAGCACTATCTAACGACCGTAACTAAATCTCGTCGATGTTGAAATAATAAAACCGCAAAATGAACAACCTAACCAAATTAATGTTAACATTGAACAAATTCTACGAACTTTTTACCTTCTACGCTGCACTAAAATAAGGACCGAAAATTGTTACGTGCAAAGAAACAAAATGGGACAAGGAAAAGACGTAACGGCGAAATGGCTGGAAGAAAATGTAACTAAACAGGAAATTCAATAAATTGCATAAAGAAAAGCGAAACGGAATGAAATGCAAAATACATGAGCCTTTTTACCCTATTCAAAGTTCTAACAAATGTCTATAAAATTATAGGAAAAGATGATAAATTACAAACGGTCTGGAGACTTTATTGTTAGTTACAGAGCAATAAATAATTGGATTATAAATAACTTGTAATTTTTTTACTTCGTTAGTTTATAATTTTTGTCACTTCCCATTATTTTGTTCGGTTTAGACTCATCTTTTTCCTTTTAATAATTGTCATATGAAATATGCCAAATAGAAGTCAAAACAATAGTCAAAGAAGGATATGTACATATATCACATAAGTCTGATGTATGAACATGTCCTCATGATTGTGTCTTAATCTTTTCTTCTTTCCTTTGTATTAAACTTCTTTGAATGTAAATTTGAAAAGTTATGTTTAGTTTTTACAGTGAAGCTACTAGATTTACGTTTACAGCATGGGCGCATGATATACTACTTTTGAGATGCTTTAGAAACTTTATGATTTAATCTTTTGCTCGTCGAAATCAGGAACAAGAAGCAAGAAATTATTTTATTGCTGCCGAATCCTATATCTACGGACCAGATGAATTGCTACATGCCCGTTTCTGAACATTGAATAGCAGTATCATAAACCCACAGCTCAGCACTTCGATGCATCGACAATCATGAAATTCCTCCTTGAGCCTGACCCGCATCCCCACCTTGTTAACTATTGCGACAACTTGGTGGACGAGTGCTTGTGGTCTAAGCGAACCATCCAAGGGACTAAAACCACGGTTGATTCGCCAATTGGGTCAACGTACACGTTTACCATATATTATCAAAATAAGAATACCTTAGAATATTCAAGTTTTTATACATGTGACTCATGAAATTATTCCTACTAAAACTACTCCTAAAAACATTTTATGAACGCTACCGTGCATGAATATTTAAACATTTCCAAATTATGTATTGCAAATATATAGGATATACTGTAAATAAAGGCCTTTAATCTAATTTTTGCCTCTGATCTTATTGATAAAAACTATAGTTAATATTTATTAATGTAAATAAAATGAAACATTAACAATGGCTAGAGATTGAATTATGGCAAAATTAATTGAGATGTATTTCCAACCATATTCTAGAAGTTTATATAGATTTTCCGAGGTATTAGTTATTTGTTAGAAATAAATATGGATTTTCAATCAATTCAACAAAACTTCAATGTAACAAAACATTTGATCCGAGTTATGACAAGAAGTAAAAAATTAGCAAGTAGAGAAGCAATCTTCCATCATAATGTTGAAAATATAATAAAAATTTCAATGTTTTGGTTGAATTGCACCAAATATTCAAATATTTTTATATGGTAGCGTATAGAGGGTGCCCCAAGTTTCAATAATCAAATTTCCGCAGCGTTCTATGAGCAGAAATAAGAAAAAATGTTATATAGACAGATTCGCAAACACTTTATTATTACGTTTTATTACAGTGAAAAAATTAATTTATGTTTTCATCTCAAAATGCCGTCTCCCGTTTCGAATACCAGCTTGATATCGTAGGGAAATTGAATTTTATTACTCTCCGATTTCATGTTTATCTTGCTTTAGTTCAGTAAATGCATCATTAATCCTTTCTACTTTTAGTTCTTGTCTTTTCTTCTGCGATTTGACTTTTATACTATACACAATCACTTTCACTATTCCTCACTGATAAAAGTCTATTAATTTAAGATCTGGCGATCCCAACAACCTGGCGGTCCAAATGTGTCCTCCCCGACCAATCAATATTTTTGTTATAACTTTTTCCGAAAGCATTTGCCGTCCTATGTTTATATGACGTTTTTTCTCATTTACATTCACAGAACATACTGATCAAGTTCAATTGTTTAAATTTGGGACACCTTGTATGTTATACAAAGTATTTTAAAATTTTATTAACACTATAACGCAACGCGATTATGGTGATTACATTGGTATTTGAAACGAATCTGAAAATGTATATAGAAGTTACAAGATATTTATTAGGAGTAAATTATATATTTCGCAAAGATCACCAAAATATTTGAACAGTCAATTATTTGTTATATCAATAAGCCACATGTAATGAGACCATCTTTATCACTAATTTTATGTTTAAGACGACTACTCACACTATATACTAATTTTACATAAAATATATGTTCGCAACGAATGTCTAATAACTTCTATAAACTTTTTCGAACCAATTCCTCTTATTATTATAATCATGATGTGTGTTGTTGGTTCAAAAAATTTCATGTAATGCACATAATATATTCATTAAAAAATTCTATGGCGAGTATTCGAATACTTTCGGCAGTTACTGTAAATAAAATATCAAAAGGTTTTTTTTTAATATAATTTTCAAATAGTTCTCATTTCAATCCGTCTACGTTGCGTCACACCGACTTTACGGTGAACTAATGTATTGCTTTTGTATCTTGTTAGTAAGATTGATCTTTCGAGAAAGTGTCATTCGTTATTCAGCACGCGCGTGCAAATATTATATAAGATCCCAACGATTATCAAATCGACCGTTTTCGGAGATTTTTAAAACCTAAAATTACATGATGACCACAAACTGATGTTTGAATGTAAGCAAGAAAGTGCAAGAAAATCAAGGCAAACGTATAGAAATAAGTACAATGGCTAATGAATTTAGTAATGCTGAGATAACGTTAATCGAAATCAGAAACGCGATAAAATCGAGAAAAAAGCGAATATTTAAGAGATTGAAAAAATAATTGTTATAGTCAAAGGATTTATATATGTTTATATACCTTATATTGCCTTTAATTGAATGTATAGGATGCAAGGAAAATAAGTGTCGGAACCATCACAATGTGATCCTGCACTCTTGGTTTGGTGGAGATTAATGTAAAAAAACTGCCGCAAAATTGATTTTGATCTTGACCTAGAATTTCAAGATCAAAAAGTTACATTTTCTGTTTGCATCGTATTACCAACTTTGCAAAAGGAACCATGAGTCATAAATTAATCGTACTCTTGAAAAATTATATTAAAGTTCTATTGGTTTTTGCGGTGACGTTATTTACAATATATTTACATTTTGCAGTCAGATAAGAAATAAATAACGTGATATTAATGCAGAAACAGGGAATTCCTTAGCGCATGAAGTAGCCAACCATAAATAGAATGAAGCAACTAGCTTCATAATTTTACATTATTATAAAAGATATACGATATTATAAAACAAGAGTTGCATGGCCTCGAAAAGGACACGACATGAAGTTATTAGTTTCTTTGCGCGTGGACACGTAGAGTTTTTTAATTCCAAGTTTTTTTAAAATAATCACATTTCTCTATGCGTTGGTTAATGCATCTCGTTTGGCATAAGCAACTTAATACTTTTTTATATGAAATAATGTGATACAAGGACCAATCCATAGAGAAATGTGATTAACTATTATGATTGTTACAACTATCATGATTATATTGATAAAATTTTAAACGATTCTAAAAATGCAAAAGTTGCAAGATATTTTAGTACAAGTGTATATTTTGCAAAGGTCACAAAAGTATTTAAAAATACAATCATCCACAGTATTACTAAATCTCAGTATTCAATGGGACCATCCTTAACACTCATATGGTTATGGCGAACTATTCATACACATGGTATACTAATTTTTTACTAAGTATTAATTTGCAGCCAACTTACAGATTAGATATGCTAAGTAAATCGAAATTGCATTGACTTAGAAGATTGGGCCATTAGAATATTGTATACCCCATTACTTAGATTTGTAAATGGATATTGGATACATATCCAACAATCCAGCATCTGCATCAGTTCATAAAATGATCAATTTGTAAGAAAGGTGTCTCATCACTGATTTTGATGGGACTTCTTTTTAATTTCCTCGTTTATACGTATAATCAGTGAGAAAAATAGAAGATATAGACGGTCGGATCTCAGTGACCTTGAAAAAAAAATAAAAACGTCTTAAAAATGGGAATAAAGAAAAATAATTTTAGGTATAGTACTTAATATTGTTTATAAAAACATACTTTTTATTGAATTGCTTATTAAAGCATACGTATTTGGGTTTGAAGATATTATTTCAATTAGGACAACAAATAGATCAATGATATTTAAAAACACTTTAGCACTCAATAAATGATATTAACACATTGTTACTACTCCGAACTACTTACTACTTCTACACATTGTTAACTACATTGTACTTCTCCATATTTGTATCATAATTTCTCCCCTTTCTCTTTCGCGGTATGTCTCTCCACGCTGCAGTTTCATATTTTTTTAAAGAATCCGGCATTCTCTGATTTCCTCCTATTGTTCCCCAAAATCTAACCTTTTTCGATAATAATTTAGAAGTCAAAGTTACACTGTTGTAAAAAATTTCTGCATACACATGATGCCATTCTTTCCGATATTGATCCATTTGATTTATACCATATTTATACCAGTATTCTCCAAAATAATACTCTTTTCACAATAAAGGAAAGAATGTAAATATATCGTGTCTTCGATTCGCCAATTATTCTATTGAAAATACCATATTTTATACTTTTGCTCGGATTGTAAACTCGGAGTCGAAGTCTTCCTTTCTATGGGATTATGCCTTCATTAAGTGATAGATATGATTTTAAATTTATTACAAAATAATCTATAGTTTCCTGTACTTTTATTAGCCTGTTGTCATTTGGACGGATAACTGTGTTATTAAAGAAACGGAGGAAAATACAAATTTGCAAAAACTGACGTCTACTCATAATATTGCCAAAAACTGGAATTTCTATAAGTGAATTTGTGGACCAATCTTATTTTTCCTAATTTCGATAATTATTATGAGGGCAAATACTTTCTTCATTTCCGGAACTGTGACCATCGATTCATTTAGATCTATGTGCAAAATTTTTATATCTGTGGCTATTTACATTATGATAACGATTTATTTCGAGGACAATTTTTTCAAATAAATTATGTCCAACGAATAAAGACGTGACATCTGTAACAATTTGAGGATTATCTGGAAAGATTTTCACTCCAGCGACACCTTCGAATTGTTCGTTATGTTTTTCTGGATCAAGTTCGGATCAATCCAATCAATTATTCTCTCCTATTTCTGTTTCTTCTTTATTTGATAGTAACGATGAAAGCACGTGTAACAGATGCACTTCTCGTCGTACCGGTCCAATATCAGAGTCTTCACTGTTATATTCATCATCAGCGAATTCTGATAAAATCTTCATATCATTTCCTTCGAAAGTAATTCTTCCTCCATTTAAGGATTTTTAATAAAACATAAGAAATAAAATTTTTACTATTCAAACACAGGAAACCACAGGCTGTTGAGAAACATGCAATAGTTGCGGAGTTCAAAGAAAGACTAACAAATTTTACTCTCGTCCTATCGATGCATAGTCATTTCATCAACCATAAAGAAATATCTTTTATCTTGTTATAAACATAGTTATTACGGTCTGAAGTCCAACCGTCGAATCCGTACTTTATCTCTCTACTGTATACATGAGTCTTAGTATCAATCATCGCGACATATAACAGAAAGTTAAATCCATAAACAATTTTTTCAATTCGTGAGACATCTAACATAGCCTCTTCTAAAGGAAATTGGACCATTTATAATATCCTATAAATTTATTTTGAGACAAATATACGAAGATATTTGATGACATGTTTTCGCATCATCCATACCCAAGTATAGAACTTGAATAATGCATTTATACTATGATGTATCATTCGTCGCCAATGTGTTAACAAATTAAATTATAATTTAAGGATTTTACAATTCTATAATCCATGATGTTACCCTGCTATGTATTTCTGTCCCTCTTGTTTTTCCTCCTTTTAGCAATAAACTATTTTCTTTCTTCCTTGATGATGACATTAAACCATTTGAATTTGATAGCAAAAATGGCTTTAATTTACTACAAATTGAATGTCGACATGAGTATATAGTTTCACTGAAATGTTGATTTCAAAAAGAAAGGTACAAATTCTACAACCTCTGCCTCAAGTCCATTTTAAAGAAGGGTATAAATGTTAATCTAGATTTGATAAAATTGCAATCAGCAACTCCATCGTATAATGAAGAACCGCAGGTATCAAGAAATACATGGAAAGGTACAAATTACCTTATTCCCATCTTTATCTTGAGTTATATAGGTTTTACTCTTTTAGCAACAACATGCACACGTAATGTGTAAGTTCCGATCAACAATCTCCTTGTGACACACATCAGTTAATATAATACTATTGTCGGGGGCACACATACACGCAACATGATTCACAATATATGTTAATATATATAAAAATATATTAGTTAATAAATAATAACTATACTAATATAATTTAACTATACTATATCTTGCAATAACGTTGCCGGTTGCGGATTTATTTACTTCTAACTAACGCTTTCTATATTACTCTTTTAATCCAGCTGGAGATGAGACTTGCACAATCTGTGGCGTCTTCTTCAAGACCGATATTTCCATAAGAATGACATATTTGCATTCACCATAATTTACATCAAAAATACAATAGGTTTCTATAAGCCACTAACTTCTTAAAGTTTTCCTACCTCCTTCCATTTTTAAAAAAGTTTCCTATTTTTGTCAAGATTACCACTAGTCTTTTTATATTTCCCATTGTTTATATATCTACAAGGTAATTAAAAAATCCCATTAAAATCAGTGATAAGTCACTTTTCCTGTAAATTGCGACTGTTATTGATGTGAACTTTATTTTTTGTTACCTCCTTTCAAATCGCTCTATTTAAAAAAAATGTTTTACATAAAGAGATTTAAAGAATTAAAGGACAGTTTTTTTCAAATCAATCCAAAAGTGAGCTTTAGCCTTTTCATGTGGATTAAAATGACGATATGTTATATTAACTATGTTGTAAAATTTGAAAAAAGGATTGTTTTACCATTTTAGTAAATTTTTGATATAATTTTTTAGTTAATTAATACTTACGTCTCGTATGGTACATGTATCATTGTAGCAATTATAAATCTTAACAATTTTTAATTTTCGGCCCGTACGAGATCCACAATGAAAGAGTTGATATTAGAGGTGTACAGATCGTCCCAAGTATCGGGATCCGAAACTTCGAGGCGGGCCGATAGAAATTCGAACAGAATCAGCCCCGATCTATGTAAATTCATGTTGCTCCAACTCCCAAAAGTTTTGGGATCCCAAGTCATGACTCGGGTACAAGCTTGAACGAACAGTCAAACTTTGGATCGGCTCGATAAGAGTCCAACTATTAAGAAGAAATAGATAGGAATGCTTCTTGCATGCTAATTTAACACTATAAAACATTGAATTTTTTGGTGAATCTGTGAAACAGCTACGTCCTTTACGGTTTCCATAATGTTTTAATATATTGAAAAGCTCAAAATTTTAGACAATTTTTTCCTGTACATATAACTGTCGGTTGATCATAGTTTCGAAATATTCGCAAAAAATTATCAATACCACTAGAGTAAATTGTGCTTATAATTGTACGTCCATAACGGCGTACATGTTAGTATTGATTGCTGACTGCCCCTCTTTTTTTTATATAGTTTATATAAGCAAAGATTAAGCCATAAAGTGCTGTGCACAACTGCATATGTGAGACTGTAAGAAATATCTGCTATTATTTAATTAAAAATGAATATCATCAATCTATTGTGTGTTGGACTTGGGTTACTTTTTTCAATCCGACCGCCATGAGCCGCCCAGTAACGCTAGCGCAAACAATAACAATTTTTCTAGTTCGTAAAATAATATCAGTTATTTACGCCCTATTACTTTTATAATTAGTTTATTATCATTTTATGCAAGCGTTCCCGGTAGCCACACAGCGGGCGGATTGAAAAACCTACCCTAAAACCAAACCTAATATAGTGATGATATTCACTTTTATTTGAGGTATAAGAAACTTTTCTTTCAGTCTCACATATGGAGTTGTGCAGAAGACGTTAAACTAAAAAAACAGAAGAGGTTCAACCAGTGTATCTTTAGTTGTTTATATTTTTCTCTTTTTTATTTTAACTTTGTCGTCTATGTAAAGTTATTAAAGAATTTTACAATTAATTTAAAAATATTATCAATATAAAAATAATCCTTCTTTCAAATTTTGAATCTGGTGTTTATTCATCTAAGGCTTATCATCACCATTTTTTATATATATTCTCTTAATAGTTTTATTTGGGGCTTTCAAACCAATTCCATCTGACCTTTGTCGAGTCGATGTAAATTTTGATCGGTTTCCACACCCCTCGAAAATGAGAATGAGAAACATTGAACGAGTATGAAATAGTCAAGGAATGTACTTTAAATTCGTTCAGATATAATCATGTTTAGTGTCACATTCATCAAAAAACATAAACAATTTCATTGATGTATATGACGTCATAATTCTAAATTTAAAAGCATAAAAATTTTATTTTTTATAATCTGATGGTTCAGTAGTACCTAGTAATGACTAGCAGTTAGAGATAACACGCTTGCTCTCTCCCAAGGAGCAGTTCTAAGAATTCATAGGGTAACTATAACCCTATGCCTACTAAGATAAAAATACATCTATTAATCGAGAATTATTACATATTATATACAGGGTGGTTGGTAACTGGTGGTACAAGCGGAAAGGGGGTGATCCTACGCGAAAAAAGAAGTCGAAAATATAGAATAAAAGTTTTTCGTTTGAGGCTTTGTTTTCGAGAAAATCGACTTTGAATTTTCGCTCGGTACGCGTGCACTTTATCACGTCTCGTTATAACGGATCTCACTGTAGATCGTTGTCTCGATGGATATTATCGCAGTTTAAGTTTGTTTTTGCCGTAACGGAAAATTAGGAATACATAATGAAATAATATGAAGTAATCATAAAGTTTATTATTACAAAAATTGCTGAAAATATTGCCCATTCTGCCGAACACATACTTCTGCTCTTCTAATTAAATTTGTATGAACACTTTCTAACGTATTCGATTGTTTTAAAGTATGAAAGGCTACAATAATCTTTTCTTTCAATTGCTCGCAACTTGCGATTTCTTCAGGATAGACAATTGATTTAATATGACTTCATAAATAAAAGTCAAGCGGAGTTAAGTTAGGAGAGCGTGGTGGCCAAGCTATTGTTCCAGCACTACCAATCCAGCCTTGGTAATGTTGGTTTAAAAAATCTCTCACATGACGACTAAAATGTAGCGGTGCGCCGTCTTGTTGAGAAATTAAACTTCCTCTAGTTCTCAACGGTACATCTTCTAATAATTCCGGTAATAATTCCGGTGTTTTGTAAGAAATCGAAATATGCTGCTGACGTTACATTTCCTTCGAAAAAATATAGCCCAATAATTAGATGTCCCATTATGCCAGCCCAGACGTTTACGTTCCATCTTACTTGAAAATGTGTTTCAAGAATAGAGTGAGGATTCTCATTTTGTCAATTATGCATATTATGGACATTAAACATGCCGTCCCTTGTAAATTTCGCTTCATCGGTCCATAAAATTTTTAACAGAAATTCTGCATCGTTGGCATGCTGTTAAAGCAACCAATGACAAAATGCCTTTCGCGAAATCTTATCGTGAGGTATGAGTCCTTGTACTCTGGTGATATGATAAGCATGTAAGTTGTTTTTGTGTAGAATTCGAAGAATCGTGAAGCAACTAAGATTATACCGCAAAGAAAGGTTTCTTGCACTTATGTCAGGATGTCCCAAAACATCCTTTAGTATTTGCCGAAAGGTTTCTTGCACTTATGTCAGGATGTTCCAAAACGTCCTTTAGTATTTGCTCTTCAACATTTACACTAACGCGTCGTCGACGACCACCATGTCGTCTAAGTTTTTCAAAAGAACCATATTCGCCGAGGGTTCGTTCTGCTCTTTGAATAACACGTCTGTCAGGATGTCAACGATTGGGATACCGGTGTCTGTAATGATCAGCTGCGGTTGATACCACCACACGCACCTAACGAAAGTATCATGTCCGTATATTCCCGATTGCTGTATGTAGACATGATGGTAGACTAATAGGTGCTGATAGTGGATAGCGATAAAAGCCGGATAGTAAGTTAATAGGTAGGAAAACACTTCGGTCACATTGGAAGTGTTCATCAACATAACGTCAATCGAGACAACGATCTACAGTGAGATCCGTTCTAACGAGACGTGATAAAGTGCACGCGTACCGAGCGAAAATTCAAAGTCGATTTTCTCGAAAACAAAGCCTCAAACGAAAAATTTTTATTCTATATTTTCGACTTCTTTTTTCGCGTAGAATCACTCCCTTTCCGCTTGTACCACCAGTTACCAACCACCCTATATATATATTACATATATTATTACAAATATATATGTAATATATAATACATATGCATATGTTACATATACATATTATATGCTATGGGTTACATATATATATATATATATATATATATATATATATCATATTACATACTATATGTTACATATATATTACATATTATATAATATGTATATACATATTATATACTAAATATTACATATATATGTATGTGCGTGTATATATTTATATACCATCTATGTCCTACGTAGGAACAATATCTACTTCAAATGACAAATCACATAATTGATATGAGATTATTCATATCAGGGATGCAGCGGCATCCGCTTTCGAGTTAACTAGCAAAAGAATTAATCTGTATTTAGGAATAATATCCCTTTATCTTTATAATGATGTTCAGAATAAAGTGTTATTTTCAAATAGAGTTCAAATATGATAGTGAAAAGATAACATGTTGCTTCTCTTTAATACATTTTCTAAAGCTTTAACACTAAAATATCTTTGGAAACTATCCAAAAGATAGAAATTAAATTAAATTTTTATTTGTTTAGTTTTTCAATTCAATTTTTAATTCTTGTATGATTTGTCAGTAAGTGAATATGTCTAAAATTTAGCATAAGTAGCGGATTTAAATTGTTATCATTTAAATAAACTCATACTTTAACCCTTTGCACTCGAAGCCATCTTGGACGTTACCTACCAGCAATTCGACGCCACTTTATTGCGAAAACGTGAACCTAAGAATCAGTATATTATATAGTATAACTTTGGAACCAAGTATTGTAATGATATTTGATTTACATGAATTTGTAGACGTTGAGGATCATATTTTTTGCCACAAAATGAAAATTTTATTTCTTATAATTTTCTACAGTATGATAAATTTTGAAGCAATTCGCAGTATGCACTGCAGATTGGTTTATACATGTTTCACAATAATAAGTTGTTTGACGTCTACCACCCGGTGTTTTCCTATCAGAACAAACAATACAGTCCAGTTTTTTTTCTCCTACATAGGGAATATGTAATTTGTTGTTCAGTCTATTATCCGACAAAGATGTGAGTGGATATGTTTTTAATTCCCGAAAATTACCTCTCAACTGATTTATAAGACTTTTAACAAACTTGTAATGTCTCATTGATTTTTTATTTTTTCTTCCTTCTGAGGTAAATTAAGGAACCACAAAATTAAATTTACCAAAAGAATATTACTTTTTCGATTTCCTGACTTATTAATACAGGGATCTATCCGTAACGCTCGACGCTTCAATATGAACTGAGTTCAGCTTTGAAAATCTTTTTGTCCAGTTTTAGACTTATTTACTGATATTCTCAAATTTCACTATACAATGCCAGGTATACTTGTATACCAACCTTTCTTCTACAACTCATCCTTAACGCTCTTTTCAAGTGGAGTAGAGACGCGCTCGAACCGTCGTGAATGCACTTCTCACGTTCTCTTCTGACGTAAAACCTACTGATATTTTCTTCATATATCTCGACAATTATACCATATTTTGATTTGCTTCCTTGTGCCATTTCAACAGAAAACTTCAGGGAAACATGCATTTCTCAGAAAGTTGCGGTGGAATGAGTTCATCCTTCGTAATCACTAATAAGCTTTGATATCCTCTCAGATAAGACATCCGAGTGGTATGTGAGACTTACGATGTCCCCTTTGAAAAGACATCCGAGTGCAAAGGGTTAAGAATTGAATTTCAAAATTTATAATGCTTATATCATAAAAACGAAACTTCAGACTACAAAATGGAATAAAAATCAAGGCTTAGTTTTTGTTTTCTCATAATCCTTAATGTTTATAAATTGTTGAGGATACTTCATTAAAAATGTAATGAAATGTGTTGCACATTTATATCAATTTGTAATATCATTTTAAATTCATCTTTGAAATAAGTTTCATATGTTACATAATGTCACATATATTTTTATACTATGAACTATAATACTAGATCAAATACAATAATTCCTTACATGTACAGCTGATGATTCCGTAGGAGATATAGAAAGTGAATGTTCTGAAACATTTGAGTGATCTGCTTGTGACTGTTCTGATTGCTGCTCTGGTAATTGCTGCTGTGATTGTATCTGTTGAGATTGTGACAAATGCTTTGCATGAGATGTATTAATTCCATGCCTACGTTTCATATGCTTATTATAATTTGGCCAATTTGTAAAATGATGTTGACATTCTAAACAACTATATGGACGTTCGCCAGTATGTTGTCTTCTGTGTGTCTGAAAATAAATTTTAAAATGATATTACTTTTTGCTTTTTAAATAATACTGTATTAGTCATTTAATTAACTTACAGTTAATATTCCTTTAAATCGAAAACATTTACCGCAAAATTCACATGTAAATGGCATTGCACCAGTATGTATTCTGTGATGTTCCCTTAAGGTACCTTTTTCTCTAAAAGTTCTTCCACATACAGCACATTGATGTGGTTTAGCACCTGTATGAACTGTCTCATGTTTTTTCAACTGTAGTGGTGTTTTGAAACTGCAAATAACATTAAATATGTAAACATAGTTACAAGTAAGTTATAAATTACATTTTTTTAATAAACATACGCTTTTGAGCATTGACTGCAATTATATGGCTTATCTGCAGAGTGAGTTAAAAAATGAGCTTCTAGATTTCCTTTTTGAATAAAGCTCTTGCCACACTGATCACATGTAAAATTTCTAACACCAGAATGGATACGTTTATGTGTGACTAAATTTGGTTTTGTTGAAAATCTGAAAAACTTCTTTTATTACTCGCATACTACTTAAACTTTACTTATATATCACCCAAGTATAATGCTAAAATTCATGAGGTACTAAAATTATAATCTTGAAGTTTAAGGCCAAACTTTTTTTTATTGTATTCTCACAAAAAGGATAATATGTATTACAATAAAAAATAATTTGGTATTTACAGCTTAATTAACTCTTGGACTGACAATATTTACAATATTATTATTTATATTTTGTCAGCTTACATTTATTACAGCAATTCGGAAGATGAAAATTTAGACAAGTTTATGTACATTCAAGAATTAAAATATAGAATAAAGCAACTCCTTTCAAATGTAAGTTTCAATCAACATCAAAACTTTGTGAAAAATTTCATTATGGTTATAAAAATCAGATTATAAGAATATTTACAGCATAATGGTTGCAACATAAAAGCATGTATATGGACAAGTTCATAAAGAAATATTCCTAAGAATAATTATTTTATACATTTGAAAGAGATATAAAAGCTGAAGAAATTAAATATATTGTAAATATAATATTGAATTTCTAAAATAGTCACATAAGAAAAACTTGTGTAATGCTAAAATAATATTTAAGATAATATCAGATTATGACACATGGCTTTTTTGATATTTCTTCTTAAAATTTAGACTTGAATTCTAAAATTAAAGTCAATTTTACAATGTACTTCTTTAGCAAATCTTCATTAATTTAGAGATGTTGATTGAGTCAATCATAATCTGTGTAATATTTTAGTATAGTACATAGGAGATATTTTTAACAAAATAAAATATGAAATTATCAAATGACATATTTTAATCAGTACTTATAAATATTCACAATATAAACTATAAACGTGTGCGTGCGCGCATACACATACAAAGAATATACATTATAAAGTGATATACAAATAAATAAATTTATATCAATAAACAAAAACAAAATTAATATATATATACATATGTATATATATAAAGTTATACCTTTTGTCACACTGATCACATGGAAATCTATTTTTCATAGTATCTGGTAAATGACACCGACTATGAATATATAATGCACTTTGTTGTTTAAATGCTTTCCCACAGGTTTGGCATACATGAGATCGTTCCTTACTATGAATTGCTTTATGAGAATCTAACACCTTTTTATGTACAAATGATTTTCCACAATCTTCACAACTTTATAACATATATTAAATAGTTTCATTAGAAGATTATGTATATTAAACAGTTTATACATAACTTAATAAACCTGAATTTTACCTGAATTTTGTCTTGTTTTTGTGTCGTTTGACATGAGTAAGAAAACCATAATATTTATCATAAACTTTACAACATAAAACACACATATATTTTGCTTGTTGATTGTGAATAGTTTCATGATGTTCTTCTAACTTTTCTAAACTAGGCAATTTATCATTACAATCAGTGCAAAGCCATGGATACCTATTTAAACTTTCTTCTCTTTTGCGTTTTAATATTTCTACTGTATGTGCTTCTATAATTTCTAAGTCTGTATCAGTACCTATATTTAAAAATTACAGTATAAATATAATTTTTCCAATATACTGTCTGATATAATTAACATAACTTTTCAGTATAGACATACACAATTAGAACTTCATTTAAGCATATATTAAAATATACATGATACTAATTACTATTTAGTAAAAATAATATATAAAAAATTCGGGACTTAAATATTAGTACATATTAAAGTAACAAAAAAACATCAGAGACTGACACCATATCTTCAATTATTCATTAGACCAATTTAAGAATTTTGCTGTATTTTCTTGGTGTAATGTTTTTACTATATACAGGAAATTAGCCTTTTCATCCAAATCACGCCTTCTATTTAACTGCTCATATAATACATAAGGTATCAAAAAATTATATCGTTTCTAAAGACTTACAAATCTGTGTGAAAAACGGCATTTAATTCCGTTCAAATGAAAAGGACTTTTATTGATAGATGTAATTATTGTAAATATTGTGTCTAATATTGTCGTTTTAGTTTTGTGTATTTCATGGGTTGGTTGTTATTTCTGCCATTAATTACAAGGTTTATAAAAATTGTAATAACATTAGTTTCATCTATACATTGTACACAATATTTTTTTATAAAATAAAACACATCAGTTCATCACAATTATATGATAGATAGAGTATTTACTGTTATTTATTATTATTTTATACTATATTTACCACTTATAGGTCCAGTATTGACACTGTGAGTGAGAAGATGCTAGAAATACAGAAATAGCAATTGGAAATGATATAAGTATAAAATCGAAGGCAGTTATATATTATAATACTCTCTATTCTATAATACTCAACTCTATTTGTCTGAAGCATATAACTGTACTTCATATAATAGGAGCTGACCAATTTTCCTCATTTATTGTTTTTTGTTGATATGACAGAAGCCTGTGTTCAGATAAGTGAATTCAACTAACAAGAGTTAATTAGGCATTATTAGGCAAATAATTAGGCATTAACTAAAATTTCGTTCCAATAAATGAAGATTATATAAATGGAGATTTACTGTACTAATATTTCAATAGGGTAGAAAAAAGACTGTTTTCATCTCTTTATTTTATTTTAGAAAAATCAAGTAATATAGGCAATTCGAACCTAAAGTAAAGAAAGATTTATTCAAATTCTAATGTACATTAGCGACATTTTTTGCTTCGAAATCTGGCAAATTAATGATCAACTGCTCTAAAACTTCATTTATAGAAGTATTCTTGACAAATATAAGATCTTGAACATTGCTACTAGATTCATGAAATGAATGCTGTCCAAGATTCTTACACCTTTTCCTACAAGAAAAAGAGATATTTTTTCTCATGATATTAAAGAAACAATGATAGAAGAAGTACCGCCTCCAGACTCTGGCCTTACATGTTCTCAGCTTTGGAAATATTCCATATGGAAATATTGTGTGAGAACTTTGTCCGTTCAAGTCATTTTACTGAATTATAATATTATAAAACTATAATCTCTTATATGTAATCAGCTTTTCTCTTCTAGATTTTGGAATTCATTTAAACATTCGTGGCATAAAAGTGGATATCTAAAGAAAGGAACCTTTCATTCCCAAAATCTGATAGATTGTTGTTTTACAATGCAGGATGATAAAACTCATTGGTGAAATGTATGAGGAGGATTTTTACTTCGATATGCTTGGCATATAAAGAGTATTTATATTTCAAGCATGTTTTCTCAGAACATCGCTATTGTAACAATTACATTGAATAAACTTACTGTTATCGTTTTATATATAATTATACTATATATATATATAATATAAATAAATAAATAAATATATTTATAAACACTGGAGTACTAATGATAAATAAATAAATATATATATATATTTATTTATTTATATATATATTTTTATATATATATTAATATATATATATTTCTTTTTGAAATAACTAAATTAATTGAAACGACAGGCAGTGTGCGAAATGCACAAAATAAGAGTAACGATATTATGGATGGAATAGTTACGATAATTACATATTGTTGGACATCGCTGAACTGAGGATAAATAAAAGCCCTTACTCATCTGAAAAAGATTAAAATATCTCAAAAAAAAGGAGAGGTGGAATTTAATTTTCTTAAACAATTGATTTATTTCGAAACATTTTCACACAGATTTATAGATCTTTAGAAAGGTCTCTTGTCCTCTTTTAAAAAATGCAGCAAAATTTTTAAGCTCAGCTAATGACAATTATGCACAGTTTTAGCAAAATCTGCATGCGTTAGTTATCGATGTTTCATTTTAAATAAATAAAGCTTTAATAGAACCCTATAATTCAATAATTCTTTAATTAAATATAAGAAAGTTACGGAAGTACAGGGACCAGCTGAATAATATGTACAAGCGAGCATGAAATGATCTCTTATGAAAAAATAAGGAAAAAATATAGAACGAAAATTTTTCATATGACGTTTACGAAAAAAAGGAGTCTAAAAATTGAATAATATTTGAAGATTAATTCCGTTAATTCCAGACTGGACAGGAGTAAATAGTCAACAGGAAATTATTCAACATGTGAGAGTAAGTTGGAAATGCATAATAAAATTTATTCACAAAATGCGTTGTTTTTCAGAAAAATAAATTTGAAAATTGATCATACGCGTATATTCTTAACTAAACATATCCAAACTCTATTTTCTCGAAAATAAAGCCTTAAATGAAAAAATTTTATTGCGCATTTTTTACTTACTTTCGCATGTAGAATTATTTTTTTGTAACCAGTCGATAATTAATCAAATTCAAGCATACCTGACAAATTTTTAAACTCGATTTTCTCGAAAACTAACCGCAGACGGAAAAATTTTATTCTATACTTTCTTTTTACTGTTTTATAACTAGTCACCTTATATTCGCTTGTACATGTTATTTGACCGATGACATGTATGATAGATTCTGGATATCTGCGACATTTGCAATATTTGCAATTCTGTAAGAAGATATTAAGCATAGATACTAGTAAAAGAAAACTGTGGCAAAAATTTTTAGGTAATCCTCTGTTTTCATATTTCATGCGATACGTTAAAACCGAAATGTCAGTTACATTATTATAGTAGTGTTTTATAAAATTATTTTAACTTAAAAACTATGTTTATTGATGATTCTTTAGTCTATTTAAATACTATTTATCATATAAATTCTCAACTCTTTTTGCAATCCTTGTTCAATAATGTGAAGACACACGATAAATTGAAATAAATAATATAGATATACATATAAGTATTATATAACAAATAATAGAAATGCTATTATAAAATGTTGTAAAACGCAATGTGATAAATAATGTATGACATATATGTTTTCAGTATATTCCTGATTATTCTGTTCCATTCAATCGGCCACAACTTTATCGAGATGAAAACAATTAGCTACCATTCTTTTATATTCTTAATTCGTAATGAAATATTCCAGTAAGTTCAGTTAAAGCGGGCACACTACATATGTAAATGATGTAAACATTATAGATATATATGCACACTTTTTTTAATTAATGCTGGTTAATTGATAATTGTTTCGTTGTGACTACTAATATTATGAAAAAATATTTGAACAAAAGTTATTCAATACTCAATTGGAAATAAATTACGGTAATAAAGGTTACCAAGAAAAGGTTATTCAATAAAAATTCAAATTTGACTAAGTAAGATCGAAACGAATACACAATATCATACACAGTTGCCTTCCTCCAATTAAAAAAATCAGCTTGAAGTGTGATAAATTTTTTGTTGCATCGAACCGGATATCAGTTTCTATATGTTTCCAATTCACCGTCTTGCGTGATTTCTTTTATAATCACCATATAACATATCAACTTCATGGAATTAAAAAAATATTTCATTCCTGTAGTAGATAGACATATTAAGATTCGTTTATATATATTTCCTTATTTTTTTATATTATTATATTTATCTATATTTCGTTTATATCAAACTGACAAGTTCAAAACGCACTTACTGTAACAATACAAATATATACCATGAGTACGAGACTCAATTTATGACAAGTATTATCATTTATGTTCAGAAAACTTACTGAATATTTTCATATTTATATGATTATATTTGATTTACGCATTAATAAGGAAATTTATTATACAGAGTAATAAGATAATTTATTATACAACAGTTTGATTTAACAAGAAAAAATAAGATGAAAATATAGAATAGAACTTTTTCATATAACGCTCCGTTTCCGAGAAGATTTAGTATAAATATTTGACAAGTATAACTAAATTAGACTGAACAAGAGTAAGAATTAAACTATAAATAAACCAAAAATGTACAAAAGACTCTTTCTAACATGCGTTGTTTTCGAGAAAAATGAATTTGAAAATGTATCATGCGCGTGTATCAAATCAGTATTTAATTGAACATATTCAAACTTTATTTGCTTGAAAATAAGGCCTTAAACGTTTTTGACTTATCTTCATACGTATAATAACCACCTGCTGATGTTGATAAATTTTCAAAAAAATTTTCTCTATTCTCAACTTATCTTTTTGGGGCGAACTACCCTGTATCCACTAGAACTACTCACCAGTTGCTGATCACCATGTATTTTAAGTTGATTTTTATTAAGAAATTATTGGGAAACAGCAACTGTTTATGGCATCGCTGAATTTGTATAAGTGTCAATTTTGACACTGCATAAAAAGCAATATATGGTGTCATTTAAGAATGTCATGATGATCTTGATTTTTTATTCAATACAACATTTCTTTGATATTATTATTGCAATTTTTTGCCAAATGAATACTAATTACTTTATTATTCTTTTCGTCACATTAGCGGAAATGCTTGAAAAATCGTGCCAACCATTACAGAGAACAGACTGTATACTTTCGGATGAACCGACCATTTATTTATTTGATCATAAATCATAAGTCTGACACATAGGAGTCGGTTAGACAGAAGTTCACTACAAGACAAAAAAGTAGGGACTTTTAACATTTTTAAATCATTCTTTTCTAAGAATATTATTTGAAAATCTTATTTCAAGAAATTCTTATTTAATGAATATTATTTGAAATTACTTGAAAATCTCTATATATGACTTCTATGTAAAATATTTTTCTCATCATTATATTAAATACATTAAATAATATTTGCGATTATTTGTGTAGTTATGACTGAGCACAGATATTCATAATAAGAATAAATTGTCTTTATATATTCATTTAATTTCAAAATAAATTATAAAAATTAAATTAATATTTCTAACGTTTTTTAACAGTACATTTATTAAAAATTATACTGTTTTATATATCAAGAAACAATACATGCAGGCCAATCAGATTATATATATAAAATTCGCAAAATGATTTTCGTTGTGTACTTTGTACTAATGCTTTTCTGATATTCATCTCTTTAAGTTATTTGCATCTATCAACAAAATAACATAAACGATAGATTTAAGGTGGTTTCGTAAGAAATCTAAAGATCGCATGTTGCCCAAACACCCTTTAATAATTGCAAAATTACGAGCTGGAGCTCGGTCTTAATGAAAATACATATCCGTGGTGACGAATAACGTTTCCCAATAATCTTAAAAATGTATATATAAAGTTCAGGTTATTTTCATTTAAAGTATTGTTGTAAAGATGAACGCCTAATAATATGTTAGTCTTGACCTTGAATTTTAAGGTCAATTTTTTTTACTTGCATCGTATTCTATTCATTACGGGGACTAAACTTATTAAAAGAACCATGGGTTACAACTCAGCTGTTCTCCTAAAAAATGATGTTAAAGTTGTACTTACACTTATATTGACAGTATTTACAATGTTTACATTTCGTCCCTTTGGTTCACTGTTTTATCTGCAGTTTGTAAATCGAAAAAATTGAGTTGGAAGTTTATGAAGTTTAAATTGTTTTATGAAGTTAGGATTAAAAAAACTTAAAAGAATATTTGTTGCTTTCTAAGTAGAATTTTCATCATATAGTCATAGATTTATATTCTTTATACGAATGAGACATATATACATAAACTGATTAAGTACATTTTTTTGAAAAATGGAGTTACAACAGTTAAAATTTAGGATGACAGTAAGATGACATTAGGATGAAAGTAAATAGTATTGTATTAATGAGAAAACAGGAAATATTCTTTAACACATGAAATACCTCGCTTTCAATAAAGTGAAATACCTAACTTCATGATTTCAAATTATTACAAAATTACTTGCTGCATAAAGACTTCCAACAAGAGCTCAATGGTGCCAAAGAAGCGATTTGATATTATTAGATTTTTGCAGCTGAGGGCGTGAAAGACTACTAAGACACTAAGTGAGCTTTACCAAAAATATTTATACACCCTGCACATCATTCTACAACGTTATAGTTCACTTTCGTTTAATAATTGCGCAATTAAAGACTTAAAACATATGTATCTATGTAATTCCAAAATTTTATATACAGAATCTATTGAAATATTACATAACGTAGTTACTTTCTGCATTAAAATAAACGGATTTTCTTCAAAATGCAAAAAAAAATTGTGTTTATTTTAGTACCTATGTTGCTTTTTCGAATGTATGGTTTCTTCCTACAAATACTTCCATCTTAGTATGGTTTTCGATTGAAATTGCTTATCATTAAGATAGAATCTATGTGAATGTTTTTTGTATATAGTGATGAATTAGTTGTTCTATTCTTATTTGATTTATAATAAATACACAATATATCCATTTTATCTTCAGTTACATAATGATACACTGTGTGCAACAATGATTTAATTAATAAGTAAGACAAATACAAATAATACTTTTAATAATAAACAGAAAATGAATTCAACACAATTGTTACACATTACTTTTTTTTATATGGGTTTTAACTATGAATATTTGCAATATATCAACAATCATATATATAGGTATATATAGGTTGTATTTGTCTAATTTCCACGAATATATAAACAACAATGAAATAATCTGATTATTGATTGGACTACATGTGCAATTAAAAGTGCTTTTTAATACAAAGAATTTCATTCTTAAAATAGAATTTTATAACTTTATCTAATAAATGTAGCACTACAAAATATTTTATTAACTTTCGTATTTTAATAAACTTGAACTCAATTATGTTGCAGACTATTGGTTTGTTTCAATAATCACCTTCATATAACATAATAATATTATACATACATTAATAATCATTTTATTATTATGTGGAGACCATAAACAATTTAAAAATATATTCCAGCTATCATATTGTAAAATAGTAAAAGTTTATCTTTCTTCATTTTAATCGTAAATGTCTCTCTTTTAACCAACTATGAGAAAAATGCTGGGAGTTAAAATGGTGTGAACATCTTGTGTATATATGTATATATTCAAAACTTTTTGGTAAACAATAAATAATTTAGAGATATTATATGTGTCAAATAGAAATTACACTTCTTTGGTGTCGTTTTCACAGAATAGATCAAACATGTATAGTATTATGAACTGTTTTCTTAGAGACTACTGTAAAGAGAGATATTGACTTTACTTGTTTTTACTTCAGTGGATTACATGGGTTAATCATCAATATGCAAATAAACTTTTCCAGAGTAACTATTAGAGTGACTAGTATGGTAGAAGAGGTAGAAGACCTCTAATAAAATATAACTACTCTGTAATGAAACACACCTAAAATGAGAAGTATTTATCTTAAATGAAATGTGATATTAATTTTTATTTATCAGAATAATTATTATCCTAATGGATAGTATTTATTTGAAGCATTCTTTTACATTCTCTATAAACAAAGTCGTATAGTGAAAAACAAAATTGGATTCTAAGTACAATTATAAGCAATTATTTTAACTATTTTGATTCCATTTACAAGCATGTTCTTCTATTTGCTTTGTAACTGAGAGAAGTCTTTGAAAAATTGAATATGATTCAATCATCCTCCTTCATCATCATTCTTTGAAAATGAATAAGGTTAGTCTTTTTTAAATCTTCCAGACAAGTAAACAAACAGTTCTGTTCAATTAATAGGATTATGTAAAACACAAAGCTTTGTATAAACAATGAAGAAAATATGAAGTATGTATGAATGGAAACAAAATAATAACGAAGGAAATATAAAAGTAGGAATACATATAGTATATCTATCAATTACTTCATTAACTGTTCTTAAATGTTTAAACCAGTATTTATGAAAAACCTACTAATTGTTTACAAGACCAAAGGCATCATTTCGGATATTTAATAGAATGATTCTCAATGTAAAATGTGTTTTGTTTTGTTTTCCTTTTTTCACATAAAGTTTCTCTTTAGATAAGCATGTTTTGTCAAAACTTTTTAATTATTAGAATTTATCAGTATGAAAGAAAATGTTTCAAGTAAATGTTATTCAGTTTAATAAAAACTATCCATAAATGGCAAGAAATTAACGCCTTATTCTGCTTAATATAAATAAGGGGATTCATTTTGTTTCACCAGTAGACATCCTAGAAAAATGTATTACCATTATACCATTATCTACCACAATCTATTTAATTAAAAAAAATAATGTTTATATCTATAAGTTTTTGTAAGCAGACGATGGTTTTTGAGTATATGTTTTAGATCCTTGTAACTTTGGTTATACTTGTATTAATATTAATATTTTTATTAAAATCATTAATATCTACTTTCATTCATCTTACTATAAGGTAATAAATTTTTAAGATATTTTAAAGTCTTTATAGATAGTTTTTATACGTGTATATTACTTGCTATTATAATGATTATATTTACCTGTCATATAATTATCTGGAATTTTAATATTTGTTTTCATATCTATATTTTTATGTTCTTTTTTTAAATCAGCACTTATGTATACGTCTGGGTCCTCCATTTTTTGACTTTTCCGTTTTAATTTTTTTCGAGTTTGTTTAAGCGGCGTTTTTTTAAATTGAATTTTACATTTTTTTTGTTTCACATTATCTTGAGGTTCTTCATTTTCATATTTTTGATGGCTATCATTTTTATTTTCTTCAATAAAGTAATTATGTGAAGCATTAGATGTATCATGGATATAATTTGATAAATGACATTCAACAATTCCTTCGCCAATTTCTTCTTTTGGAAATGCAATAGTTTTATCAATATAATTTATATTTGATTCTAATGATTGTGGCTCAACTTTAGGATCTAGAAGTAATTGTCTTAAAGACACTTGCGCTTGATTGGTTTTCTCAAAAAATTCACTACACTGATTCAATAAAATACAACAATCTATACAAACTGTAAGTGGTAATCCATCATTAGTTAATACCTGTAAGCAGTATTTTAGTTTAAATATTACTACAATATACATATATATTCATAAATATAGACATTAATCCAATAATACTAAAACGTAATATCAGATTAAAAGTCGAAAGAAATTATATTTCATTAGGATAAACAAAAAAATAGAAAGAATTATTAAATTTATTGCATTAAAAAGAATTATTAAAAGAAGGGAGCTATTTTTACCTGAATTTGTAAACATTTAGCAATTTTAGCTTCTATGGCTAATTTTTGTCCTTCTGCTTCGTAAATTCCAATAAAATTCTCTTTGGTTTCGGCGCAGAGCCGGCAAAGTTCCGACTCTGTCATGATTCACAAACAAAATTCAAGAACAAGTTCCGCAATACAGTACATTGTCAAACAAACAATTAATGCAATCACATCATCTCACATTTATATTGTAATATGTGATAAATAGAAAATTGTGAACGCCAAAAAGGATAGTGGACATATTGTTTCTTTGCACAAGAAAAACAAGTTATTTTGTAATACACGTACAGAGTTTGTTAGTTAATTACATTTATGGAGAATCATAACAAATTTTTATGAAATAATTTAATCGGTGTGTGTAATAGATTGTTCATTACATTATATATGAATGAAGTACACAGTTGTTTCATTACATTCCTTGAAAAAAAGTACATTTGTATATATAAGCGTGTTTATAGCATTGCTAGGGATTTTAAGGTCGTACCACACGTCAATATATAAAATTTCGATCACTAGTCAATCCTAATATTTTATCTTATAGATTTCTTTCTGAGGGCTGTGAATGATACATATTTGTAACAATATTCTAAGCTTATACTATGTATTTTTATATATTAATAAAATATATAACGTTTTTTTCATACTATGTGGGCAATACATATATATATAAATACATATAGGTACATATTAACCTTATTTTCTCCATGTAAAAAATATTTTTTATTCTTTTTATGCACCTATAATATATTCTATGTCTATTAAGGATGTGCGAAATCACCAACAATGATTTATCACATCGATCGCGATTTTTATATTTTGAGTGAATTTACTCATTGTGATCGTAATTCACGACCTTGAGTGAATTATTTTTTATGAAATACTGCAATATAGTTTTGCATAAAAATATCTATATATACTGTAAATTTAAAATGACGTCACGTCTTCCTCATATAACGTAAATTTACTTTATTGAATATTAAAAATAGAAAATAATTAAATTTTCTTTCCTTTATCTTATTTCATTATTTTAATAAGAATTAATTCTTTGGTAAATGTACAGATAGAACTGAACTTCTCCGATTCTGATGCATTTTTATACATTATATTTATATATTATACATTACTTATATTTTTAATATGTAGTGGGAAGCATGATTCTGAACAACTTTTTTTCTAAATATGTTACTGGCGATTGGTCTTAATTTTTAAGATATTTGCAAAAAAACTTGCTGCTACTACAGAAAATTGGGCGTCTGTGGTAGGATATGTATCTACATTAGTTGCCAGCAACCGGATAAAATAACCCGATCGAAATCTTCTGTTTATATTCTTCTGTTTAATATTCGAGATGAAGGTTTGTGCACGCCTATATACGAAGCTGTAAAAATCTCTGTATAACTCAATTAAAAATGATTGTCATCAGTGTACATATTAAGTTTGGGTTTGGATAAATATGTTCAATCCAGCCACCGCGGGGCAGTCAGCAACGCTTACATAAAATGTATATGTAAATGTAATAAGTATTCTATTTCGAAAAATAACATCGATTACATGTTCACTCATTAATTATGTCTATAATTAATTTCTTATTATTTTGTACAAGCGGTGATCGGACTGAAAAATCTAGTTCAAAAACAAACCAATACAGTGATGATATTTATTTTTAATTGAGTTATAAAATATTTTTTGTTGCCTTGTATATGCAATTATGTATGGGGCATTTAAACTCGCCCAACTCTCGTTTATAAACAGAAGATAAGCAGCTGGTGGCCGGCAACTAAATTGACGTATGCGCTGCTACAGATGCACAACTATAAACAAAATTCACTGTAGTGATACTGACTGTTTCTGTGACTATCTCGGAGAAAAATTTATCTTGAAGGCAATTAATCTCAGGAAAACTTTTTTTTTAATGTACATGAAATGATCTCAGAAATCGATAGAAACAAATTCCACTACAGCAGAATGAGAAAGCGAAAGGTATTGCATTTTACAACTAACCAAAACTGATTATGTCTATACTTTAGTCAAGCGCCTGAATGAAAAATAAGCTTTTCATTTGGACATCAAAATATAAATCTTTCAGAAAGCGTACAAGCTTGGAAGATAAACTGAGATAAGCTCATACATTTATATTATACAAATTATACAAATTTAAGATTTCCCGTTTCGTAAGTTAACAAATTGATTGTGCGGAAGCTAACAGACGGATCAATTCGAAATCTGGCATATTATTCTGGTATGACTAGTACTGACTTATCACAGAGTCTTGATATTCTAATTATAGAATTCTAACTAAAGTTGTAAACGATTTAAAAAAAAACGGACTTATTAGCAATGACTTTCTATTGATACGTTTTATGTATGATTAATAGGTTGTAAAACAAAGCGAAATGTAAAAAGAAGTCGTATGTTGTACGTTTACTTGATATTTTGTTTATGACAAGGTGGAGGCAATTTATTTTAACGTCGCTCGTACCGTTCCGAATCAGATTGTGCGAAAACATTTCTACAATTTGTTCCCGAAATCACTTTTTTTTTTAGACTTAATTCGATTGGATTAAAAGAATTTTGTGTCATTCAAGTATAGATACAGATAAAAAAATTGTCATTTTTTATATATCTGTTCTATTCTATGACGTCTCCTCTCTCGTGTTTTTAGATAATATATGCTTCAGGTAACTTTTTTAAAGAAAAGAAACAACGCCAGCTTCGACAGAAACATCTTGAAAACTGACGATTCGATAGTCGGGCTACAACTCAACAGTGTCGCTTTCGAACGACTGATCGGCCTCGGTTAACTGTATGGATGAACACTGTCGCATTGTGAACCGATGTTTGTCATACGATGTTATACGAATATTATTTGCGATAATCAGATTTTTTACATGTCTCTGTCAAAGTCGGCACTTTTTTTTTTTAATGAATATAGTTTTATGAAGTATACATATATTATTAATCGACTGCGGATATTTATGCAAATTCATATTTCATGTTTATCAAGACTTATTTCACCTACTAAATATTACAACACGTGTGCTTTATTTCGTATGTCTGATACATATTTTAATATTACACACATTCTGCCAATTTTTTCACTTCCGAATTTTGCATTAATGTATAAACATTCACAATTTAATTATTAAGAAATACACGGAAAAGAATATCATATAGTAGAACAGATATACGACAGAATAAAATTCTACGAATTTCATCACTTTTATTGTCAGCTACGAGACAATGACAATTTTATGATATTTCAATAAAATGAAACTGTGCAATAACCGACTTTTAACAAATAGAGTTTTTTAAAGTGCCACATGTGTGGGCTGCAGAACAGTCTATTAAAGAAATTGCTGAATGAAGAATTAATGGATTAAGAATACATGACGTTTGACCGTATCATGAAGTCAATCCATCGGCCTCCCTAATATTTATCAGGGATGGTTAAGAGTAACCAATCCCAACGAACACTCAATAAAGCACAAACGCAGTATGAAGTTAATTTATAAAAGTATCCTATAATTAAAAAAATTTTTTAACAAATAATTGAACATAATTAGAACTTAGTACATTAGTTTATATAAATAGATATGTAATAGTAAAAGTTACAATAAGTTCATAAGATAAACTGAAATAAGAAATAGAACAATGGATTTTTAAATCATTAAAATAGGTTTGTTAGGTAGTTCTGAAATAACATAAATAAAAATTTTTATAATTGTATTGTATTAAATTTGATGTGATTTCAAACAGGTATTCGGTTTTATCGATGACTTACCCTTTATATTCCTATGAATGTATATTCCTATGTATATACATAAATATGTGAATCCTGAATGAAAAATAAAAATAAGGGATAAATGTATGATTTCAGTCAGAAAATGTTTTTTACTGTGTTTGGGACGCAGTGCGATGTTCTTGAGTACCCGGGATCAGGTCAATGTTTTTAGAATCAGTCATAAAACAGTCATTAAGCCCGTACGTCCTGTGTGCGATACAGCAAAATAAACTAGTTTTAGTTCCATCAGACTCATATCTGTCGGTACAACAATGCTGTTGTTAACAAGATATTGAATAGTAATAGCTACTGGCTAGTTTTCAAGATATCTTTGTCTATAGCATTTACTAATTAATTAGATTCAAGTATATTAAATTTGGTATTACTTTGTAGTTTCTCTTTCATATACAAGGAAGACTTTAAAAAGAGATCTACAAATCTCTACAAAAATTGTATACTATAAAAATGAAACGTACCTTATAAGTACGCTTCATTGAAAAATAAGAGTATGTGCAAATAGTTTTTGTAGCCGCTATCGTCCTTTTTGTACTTAAGAAATTAATAAAATATGACTCCTACTACGGAAGTATACATTCCAGATATTGTGCGTGTGATGCGATAAAGGTTCGAAATTCAAACAATGTGATCGACAAATACGACAGTGTCGCATATTGCACGCATTGTAAATTTGAACGCGCTCATAGAACGTGCTTCGTTTGTTGATGTCGTGTTGGTCGGCGGAACCACTTATACTATACAACATTCAGTTAAGACATATATAGGTTAAAAGTATGTACTTACATTGCAGTCTAATCAGTTCGTCCGTACAATCTTACCGTGGTGTATCTTGAATCATTCTAATGTCTACAACGTACTTTTCATCTAAAGAGCAATAGAATTACAATGGGGAATTATATATCAACTTTTAAGCGATCCTCGCACAGAAAACATTTTTATCTTCGTATTTATCATATGATAATTTGAGTTGTCAACAAAATTTCTAAATTCCGCAGAAATGTTCAATTTTGTAAAATTTTAAGGAAGAAAACCACCTTCACTTTTCCTTTCCGCTTGCTAGCATCTAAGAGTAAGCCTAGCAAGGTGAAAGTAGAGATTTCGCCCTCCAAAATGATCCCAGACATGTTATTGTACGATTTTTTTTAATAAAATTGTAATAGTTCAAAAATTTATAATTTATCGATGGAAATTTATGATTCACTGATTCGTTTTAATTTTGTTGCTGAGTGTAATATTACTTCACTTTCCAAAACGTTTTTTGTTCTTTTTAACGAATTATTAGAAAGAATAAATAATTCAAACAGTTTTCATCAATAACATTATCTATTTGTGTATATATATGCATGCATATGTTATGTATGTATTGTAAGTATTATATATATATGTATTATATATATATGCATATATAATACATATATATATATATATGCATATATAATATATATTATATATATAATGTATTACTTATATATCTTTCATTATAATTTTTGTAAGACGACTTAAATGATTTTTAATATTTATGGCAATTCCTCAAATTTCAATCGTATTATTAACACGTTGCGATTTTTCCCGACGTTTCGTAAACATTCTGGTTTACATCATGACAATTTAAAATTAAAAATTTTTATGTTTATATTTAATATTTTTTTACTTGTGTATATCTTTATAATATAACACAATGATTTTCTCATTTAATGATTTTATCTTTAAATGTGGTAGTACATATAATAGATAATATATAGCATAGATCTGTTAAACTTACTGAATCAAAATTATTTCATGAATAACAACTTTATTTCTACAATTTAAAGAAATATTTAAATAATGCATTAAATAATACATTTTACTTTATTCTTAAATAATTCTTCATATTCACAATCAAAGTCGCATTCGGTCAATCGGTATAGCATGCTTTTTGGGTTTTCAGGTCACCTACATTACCTCTTAAAATTATTTTCTAACGGTACCTGTAATGTTCGTTATTATGAAGATAAAGGTATTTTGAAAATTGTAACTAAAAAGAAATGGAAGTCTTCCTTATTGATATTCGACCAAATATTTTGAAACTTAATTATACATAATTATTAACTAATCTATCAACATTTGCAATAATAAATTTTTTATCGAAATTTATTTATTGGGAAAGAAAGAATCATTAAGAAAAAAATATATCATTAATTTACAAAGGAAAATTCTACAAGTATGTTACCTAATAACAATTATATTGTTTCATTGTCAAACATTGAATATAAGAAGAATATTTAGGAAATGTTTATGTTCAAAATATTCTTATGTAACTTAATATTATACACACATATTTAATTCATCATGATTAAAAACTAATAAATAATATATATTTACAATTCGTTTTTGTTTGCATACCAAAAGATACACAATAAATGAAGTGTTTATCAGCATGATTTTAATTATAAATCTTATGTCAAAGCATGTTTGATTTGGTTATTACGAAAGATATGTATAATTTTATCCGTATTATATTTTGCATTATTAATATTTATATTCGTAATTCTTATACAGTATGTGTGTGAGTGTGCATGATGTGCTAGGAGGGGGGACAAAAATATTTATTCATTGCTCCAAATTAATTAATAGTTTACAATAATATTATTAATAAACAATAAATAGTATTATTTGTTAATAAAATATCGAATCATCTTATTGATAGATTGTTACATATTATATTTTGTACTTCATATTTTGTATTAATACTTCATATTTTGAATTAATACTTCAATATAATACTTCAATTAATAGATTTATAATATTAATAGATAATATAATCTATTGTTTTGGAATATGTACTTTATATACAGAAGAAAGTATAATATGTTCCAAATCGTGTTAGCACTTCTCCAAAAATACTTGTGCAATCGCAAAAGTATTGACGCCATGTCCCCATTATATATATGTATATATATATATATAGGGGTGCTTCTGAAGAAAGCATCGCAGTTCTTCGGAGAACGTCTATAGGTAAGCATCGTTGACTTTTCATGGAAAGAAATCTTCAAAAAATATTTAGCTGATTAACTGATTGTAAATACTTTTATTTAAATACTTTACATAAAATACATAAATTTTTACTTATAAATAGTTTGCAGTCTTTATTATTGACAGTGTTTTTGATTATATGATTCAGTACATTAATAATGATTTCCATATTTTTATTTTTATTCAGAGATACCGAGGTATATATGTAGAAAATATGTATGACTATAAGAATAATCTGATTTTAACAAAGCAATTCACATTAATAATAAAAATAATTAATTAATTAATTAAGTTTGATTAAATTTGTGCTGGTTTTATACTGTAAAATAAAAATGTTTATGAATATGAATTATGTGATAATATTAATTTATCAAATTTATCATTAAATTATTATTTAATTAACATTAATTAACATTTAGATAGAACTGACCTGTTTAAAGTAACATAATATTTTATTTTATCAAACTTAACTAAACATTAAATATTCTTGCTAATACTAATATTTCTAAAGAATATTTTTGCATCTAATGATACTGATTTAAAGAGACCAATATTATCCTCATCTGTACCCTTGTCTAACATCATTAGTATTTTTATTGAAAAAGATTGGATATATTTTGTAACATCACTGATGTTTTATAAAGCGGATTGTGTCTTTATTAATGTTTTTATAGTTAGTAACAAATAAAGGAAATTATATACATAGGTTTATATTAAAGTAATCAATCAAAATAATATGTCATAATGGAAATTACAGAATTACATTAAAATAATATATACTATGATAGTGGTTCTAAGCATCTCATATCATTATATGAACGTAACATGAATGCATTATAAAATTCTATAAATTTTTCATAGTTAATTAAAAAATTAAAATATATTTTCTTTCCAACAAATTTTTGTAATGTTCATATGTCGATAAATTTATTTATTGGAAGATACGAAATTAAGATGTAGTAATTAAATTATGATTATTATATTATAATGTTAAAACTATCATTGAAAACTATTTATAATTTTGGTATCATCGGGAAAAATTCTTAAATTAGTTTGATCTTTTAATATGATATCCAAATTAATTTAATGTACCGTATATATAATGTATACGTAGCATAAAAGTATTTACGAAATTTATTAAAAATGCAAATGAATGTAATATATAAAGTAAGATGTTAAAATAAATTATATGATTTTGATACTTATGTTCTTATTTATAAAACTGATATTTATATCTTAAAATTTCAGCTATAAAAATGATGCGATTTGTTATACTTGGAACATTGATTGTTTTATCTACGGCTCAGTTTCAATCTACTAGAAGAATTTTAGAAGCACCAATCGCTGCGCTTTGTTCACAAAGTAAGTAATAGATTGATTTTTTATAAATGCCTTTTATTATATTTATTTTTCCTGTCAATATTAACAATACTGAGTCTTACATTTTGTGTTTTTTCTGAATTCGTATTATTATAGATATCGTATTAATAATAGAATGATAAAAATCCAATTTTCGATAGTTAATACATCTATAAAATGACAGGAAGCAATTAATTTTTTATATTGCAAAATATATATATGTATATGTGAATATATATATATATATACACACATATATATATATATATATATATATATATATATATATATATATATATATATATATATATATATATATATATATATATATATATATATATATATATATATATATATATATATATATATATATATATATATATATATATATATATATATATATATATATATATATATATATATATATATATATATATATATATATATATATATATATATATATATATATATATATATATATATATATATATATATATATATATATATATATATATATATATATATATATATATATATATATATATATATATATATATATATATATATATATATATATATATATATATATATATATATATATATATATATATATATATATATATATATATATATATATATATATATATATATATATATATATATATATATATATATATATATATATATATATATATATATATATATATATATATATATATATATATATATATATATATATATATATATATATATATACATGTCTACTTTTGATTAAAATTTATGTTTAAAGTTAACAATAAAAGAATGTTTATTTGTAATTATTTATCTCGTTTTTATGTTTTATAAAATTAATTATAATTTTATAGATGTAATTCTTTTGATAAATATTTTTTCCTATTTGAAGATTTCGAATTTACGCAATTTTAGAAATTTATTACTTCTCATTTTCCACTTTTGATCTTTTCATATTATCATATCTTTTGTTTAATATATTGACACAGCAAATCATGTGCTAATCGAATTAAAAACACTAAATATTTATATAGATATATATTATATATATTCTTTAAGATTTTTAGTAAAAGAAGAATGAAATTACACAAATTACAAAGACTTTATCAACCAGTACTATAATTTACACTTTTCAATATAGACATTCGTATTTATTTATTTGTAAATACAAAATATCATTTTACGATATATTTGGAAAATATATATTAAGAAACAAATTATACCAATTAATACTAAATAAAAACATGTCTTGCAATATAAGAATTTGTTCATAAAAATTGCTTATCTATAAAATATACATGTATTTTTAAATCTTTTAAATATAAAAACTAAAATGACTTTTCCATGAGCATAGAAGAAATTCTAATAGCATTATAAATTTTTATTTGCAGAATTATACATATGATTTGTATATCTTTATTTCCTATTGAATGTTATCTAATTAATTTTATTTTTTATTGTCTTAGACTTTTCTGTCTATTGTATTATCTCTGGAATGCATTCTTATTATACTACGTACAACCGAACTTTCTTTCTGTCATTTGAGAAAGTAGCTTGTATAATTAACATACCAATCCAACATTTAAGTCGTGACTGAAATACATATTTAAAATCGTGAGTGTCACTGGTGTAACTTTCTCTTCAAAGGAAACAATGAACAAGAATGGAACTTATGAATTTCAAAGTATTTGATTAGCTTGGTAAACATATTTCATACATTATTAAAAGTCAATCATTTGGTATTATACATTTTATTTCAATTATAAAAGGTACGCGAAGTGTCTCACATAACTGGGACAAACTATATCCTGGAAACGGTAAAAGATAGAAAAGAATTTCATTAAGGGAAATTAAGCGGTTTCGGATGATGTATGATCTGAAATAGGTGCCCACTTTGAAAGTGGCCTCTATTTTTAATTAATTATTAAAATTAGTTAAATAATTAACTATTTAATAATATCACCTTCATTTTTAATTAATTAATTTAAAAAATCACCGCCATTTTTAATTAATTAGTTAAAAAAATCACCTTTACTTCTAATTAATTAGTTTAAAAATATGTTAACTTTAATTGCAATGCAATGGATATATTTATGTTTATGTTTTCCTTGTCCTTCATTCGTTCAATTTGATAAAGTTAAAATATTTACAAATATCTTTTAAAGTTAAGCATTTTCAGATTATTATATTATAGAACAATTTTAATACATTTGTGCAAAGAGTTAAAAACACATTAATTAATATATGAAATTTATAAATAAATCTACAAAAATACGGATGGTGTAAAAATTTTTGAAATGTCATCACTTCCAGAATGAATATACACACCAGTAGATAATGTATTATTTGGATCTATTTAATTTTACTCAATAATGTTTTATATCTTCTACTGTCACTGAAGTAGGTATAGCCTGTCCCAGTTACGTGGGATAATCATATATGTATGTACAGTAGATATGTTAATTTAGATGTATGTACAAACACAATTATCTTTTTACTTTCTTGAAAATCAAAAATATTTTCGATATTTATTACGAAAACTATGTAATATAACCAAGAAACAATTTTCAAATTTTTATTTGCAAAAATTGCAATATTAATGTTATTCTTTTGAAATAAAACTATATATTCTTACTATACTTAGATTTTTACGTATTTCAACAAGTATTCAGCAATGTACAAAATTTGTATGAAAGTAGTTTAATTACTATTTTATATTTATGGTATATAAGCATGTGTACAAGTTTTAAAGTAAAATACCAATTAACAATTGATTTTAGATACGTGTTCGATATTTCAATCAACTGAATTCAAAAATCATTTTTCTTAAAATGATAAATATTTTAAAAAGTATAAAATATTATAAAGTAAATATTTAATAGTAAATGTATTTACGTGAATTTTCCAAAAACTGCAAATTGTTTTGACTGTATAAAAGCTGACGTGTAATATTCTAAATTAGATTGTAATATTTTGATCACAAAAATGTAATATTAGTAATTTTACATCAATGCATATAAGAAATCCATTACATTATATGTTTTAGGGGTTATTCATGAACGTTTCAATGGCAAAGGTTATTACTATTCATGGGCTGATCCAAGAACAAATGGACAAGAACTTGATTGGTTAGCAGGTAGAAATTTCTGTAGGCAACGATGTATGGACCTTGTTTCCCTGGAGACTTCTACCGAAAATGAGTTTATTAAAAGTCGCATTGTGCAAAGTACTGAAATACTTAATATTTAATATATTTTTCGGTAAAAGCAATAAAGTATGAGTAAAAAAAATATGATTTCTAGACAATGTGAAATATATTTGGACATCTGGTCGGCTTTGTGATTTCAAAGGATGCGATAGACCCGATCTTCAACCTCTTCATATTAATGGTTGGTTCTGGACTGCAGAATTACAAAAGCTTGCGCCTGCTAATGATCGCGCTAATAATGATTGGTCCGAAAGTGGAGGGTAAATATAATTATTTATTTTTTTTAAAAGTTCATCAAATATTAATGGTTATATTAATAATACCGCTTAGTGGTTAGTAATAGGTAAAAATCAGGAACATCAAAAGATTAAGGATATTCACTTCAAAAGATATTAAAAATAAAAATACGTAATCTTCATATGTATGTATTATTTAAGATATGCATTATTTATGCTTCGGTTTAAGGGATATGAAAATTATTGATTTTTCTCTGCCATTTAATAGTTTTTGACGCGTAGAATCCATAAATGTAAGTCTTAACTTTAGGAATCTAGTAGTTCAAAAGGTAGGTAAAGTTGAATGTTTTTGACGTATTTTACACGTTACTTTGACGCCGCGTTGATTTCTATCCATGATTCGTCCAATAGAATCAATAGCTGTACGCAAATGCACATAAATGGCGACCATTTTGCGAAGGGATTTTAAATCGTGAGTATTGGTTACCCTTACGTTACCATTATGTTTAGGATATTCTTTAGGTTATTCGACCAACGTGAGGCTAGGTTAAGCTAATATAACTAAATTTAACAAAGTTCAGTTTAATGCTCATCTGTGCGGAGTGCGGAGTATGATCAACCATGGAGTACAGAAGACCAATCAGATGATAGGTAGAAGCAATATGGTGTTATACTACATATGAAAGCAAAAAATGATGTTTTACATATGCATAATTCTTGAACCGATAAATTTCAAAAGTTAAGGCTTGCATTTTTTGATTCTATGCGTCGAAAGCTATTAAATGATAAGAAAAAATCAATAATTTCCATGCCCTTTAAACCAAAGTTGAACCCGTTTTATATCTTACCGGTACGACAGTGACTAATATAAAGGGAGACAGCAAAAAAGAAAGCAAAATAGAACTTTAAAATATTTAAGCAAAATAAATAGAATAGTTTTATAATAATATCGTGTTTTATTCTAATCAGAAAAATTTCATCACTGCATCATTCTTGTCTCATTGATGTAAAAGCAAGACGGATTTTGAAAGAAAAGCTGGAATTTATAATGTGGTCTTCTTCAAGGAAATTTTATATAGAAAACCTTTAATGCATTTTATTTTAATTCATTTTTCTTAGAGAAATACACTTGCTTTGAACCATATTACGAATTATTTTGTATTTTCTATATCGAATATAGTGAAAAATAAATTTATTGGTCTTGTAAAAGAACAATTTAAATAAATCATCATAATATATCAAATTAGTAATTAATAAATAGTATGATTTATTTTAGTATTGGAAAACCACAACCTGATAATCGTGAAGCTATACAACAAGGAGGTGCACCAGAAAATTGTTTAGCAGTATTAAATCAGTTTTATAATGATGGAGTAAATTGGCACGATGTTGCTTGTCATCATAAGAAACCATGGGTGTGTGAAGATAATGATTCTTTACTGAGATACGTTCACTTCACCAATCCTAATATTCGTACTTAAAATATGTAAGGTATAATTTATAGTTTTATAATAAATTATATAATTATAATTATTCAATACTTTTTATATGAGTCTCTACCTTTTATATCTGTTTCTCATATATCTCAAGGAAAGTATATATTATAATATAATTTAAAATAAGAAGTACAATATACAGGATGTTAATTTTAAATTAATTATTTAAACTATTTCTGTTATTAATAATGATAAAAAAATAACTAAACAGAATTTAAATGGTTTCAAGGCACACATTTAGTGGTGATAAAAAAGTCTTATGAAATCATCTTGGCAGTTTTTCTAAAGTCATTGATATTTTTTTAAGTAAGACAACATGTTCTGTTGTGCATTGATCCATGTGCTTTTTTATTCTATACAAAAAAATACTGAGATAATTGTATCTAAAAGTTATTAGTTTAAAGGATATTTTAACTTTAATTCTGTTAAGCTTATAATATGGAAGATAAAGGATACAAAACATTATTCCTGTGTTCATATCTTCCTTATCTATTATATGTAAACTCAACAAAATTGAAGTTAAAATATCTTCGAAATTAATCAGTTTCAGACATAATTATCTTAATACTTTTTTGTAAAAAATAAAAAAGCACATTGACAAAGCATTGGTGTATAAAAAAGTATGTAGATCTACTTTAGAAAGTATCTATCTGGAAAAAGCTATCAAGATGATTTCTACAAGTCGTTTTTCTAGCAGCACTGGATGCATACCTTGAAACCATTTAAATCCCTACAATTAGTTATTTTTTCTCATTTTTATTAATAATGGAAATAATTTAAATGTTAAATTTAAAATTAATATCCTATATGAATAACATTTTGCTTAATATACAGAATAATGTAAAAAATGTATGGCATTTCAATATGCCATATGTCTTGTTTGTTGCACTATTTTTTAAAACTATTAAATATATTTATAAATATAAAATTTATATACATATACATATTACCTATTTATTAAAATAAAGAAATACAGTTGCCTTTTTTGTTCCATATATAAAGTGTTATGTATTTTATTGTTGTAGTATGACACTACTAAACTGCGGATTTTTATGTATTGACGGGAAATTTGAAACTCCAAATTTGTACAGAATGCACACAATATGACAGAATATATAAAATATTCAAAGCACAGTGCTTTTCATATTATTTGGTACATAAAAGAATTGTCAACCACGGTTTTATTTTCTTCATAATATTCTCAAAAATTATTTCCAGGTAATTTGCATAAAAATCTGTAGCCTATATATTATTATAAGTTAGAAAGAATAATATATAGTATATTGCACAAACATTAAACATTTATTTCACAAACACGCACTCATGAACTTTTTTATGAGAATACAAATTATTTGTAATTGCTTAAGTTGAATGTATATTTATACATTAAATATATAGTATTATGCATATTTATAAATTATTCATTTTTTACCTTCTACCATTATAATATGATAACCAAATTTTGATTTGACTGGTGGATCTGTGTAGATTGGAGAACTAATAGAAGAGATTGGTAATGCAAATGCAGCTTCTTGAAAGGGCCCAACCATTGATCCTCTAGGCATCCACCCAAGGTCACCCTTTTTTAAAAATTTATTTTCAAAATTATAAATTGAAAATGTCTTTTTTTATTTTCAGAAATAATATAAATATATATAAAGAATGTTCACACAATTGTTAGTAGAATTTTTCTCATAAATGCTAAGTATATGAAAAACATTTCTTTCATTGAAAGAACACAAATTTTTTACATGCATATAAATTTTAGGTACACATATTTTTATACAATTTAAAAGCACATATCAAGACAAATCCACACATATGATAAAATGATTTTCTAGTTTACACAAGATTAGAAATCAGAAAACTACATTTTGTATTGTTTGTATTTGCTAATGTTTTTTATTGATAATATATAGTACATTGAATGTGCTGCTATTGTGTATTGTCTAAAATATATATTTTTAGCAGAAAAAGCACATAATTACAGAATAGTTCTTTAAAGAAATTTTCTGAACAGTATGCTTAAAGACAAATAAATTGGAATGTGTGGACTTGTGAAGTGATTTTCCCAAATTCATTATTTCTGGAGTTCATTTTGAAGAAAATTCTAAAAAAAAATGTATAATGCCAAGGATAGAACGATTTATACAGAAAATTTGTGGTAATGTATGCATCGATATTTTGAACAACACTGCTAACAGTCCCTAAATATAGTTCCACCACAGCGTGATTCTATATCTCTGGGCCAGACAAATTTTTTTTTTAAATCTACTTTTTTGTTTGTGATGTATATCAAAAAGTATAGGTAATGATAGAAGTACGAGTATAATACTCATAATATTAATATAATGGATAATTTGCAGAGCAGGGGCTTTATCATTGATGAGATTTATTTTAATTATTTTATTTACATATATACATGTTATGGGAAAAATAAAAGAATGAGTGATCCAACCTGGATGATCACACAAAAAATAAAAAAATTCAAAAGGAGGAAAATGGAGAGAAAGCTTAAGAATTTAATAATGTTTTTAAAAGCACATTGTACTTAAGGCTTGTATTAAAGGGCAATATGTGTAATGGTATAGAGCAACCATTAGTACTAAGAAATCAATAAAAGAATCTTCTATTTTATTTGGATTTCCAATGTGATTTATATAGTCTTCTCTTCTAATAGCAATGCATGGTAAAAGTAAGAATATGAGTGGTTTTCATTTTATATCAAGGCTGTCTTTCATTTCTTCTCTTTTTTAGGCATTTTTTTATTTTATCACTGATTTTTTTTTTATTTTTTCCATTGTTACTACATATAAGTGAAGTGATTAAAATGAATCCCATCAAAATCGGAGGTCTCTTTTCCACAAGTACATTACTATAATACCTCTAAAGTTTATAATTTTTGTCATAAATAATGTTTAATAATGTTAAAGTAATTACTTCAAGAAAAATTGTACACTTTTCCTTTTGTACATCTGTGATCTGGAGACTGCTGTACGAAGAGAATAAAGTTTAGTGAAAAAATTCAAAATAAAGAGAGGTCCATATTATTGTGCCCTTGAATATAAATTTTGTTTTGGGTTACAAGGTCTAGAAACAAACGAGCTATAAATAGATTTCTATTGCTGTTTCTTGTAGCTTTCAGCTAGAGCTACACAGCAAGGTTAAATTTTTGATAATATCCTTTGCTATAAATATGTGAACGTGCTCCCTATCATACTTCCTATTGTATTGCAACACTATAAGAGTGAGGATCTGGATCAGCATACACTGTACCTATACTTATCTCAATATATTTTTCTATTACAAATTCATCCACTCGTTCCTCTATCAGTCAACCTCAACAAATGATCTTCCAGCAAATGACTAGAATGCATTATATTCATTGCAAGGATCAAAAGTCTCAAAGAAAATATGATTCTTAATTCAATCATTTCCATGGAAAAAAATGTTATAGATGCTCTCAGTTTTTAAACTGACATTTTTGGTATCTTTACATTTTGCAATCAAATGCAGGAAAAATAGCATTTATTGTCACATGTATATAATTCGACAAATTCATCAGCATTTGATAGTCAAATATGAAAGTATGAAAGTGAAATAAATTCCCTCATATACCCATGAAATTGACATTCATATTAAAAAGATTTGAATAAAAAATTAAGTGTTTTCAGAAATAAGTCATTTAACCAAGTTTTTTTGTAGATAGAGTATATTATATAATATTACAATATACAATAAAATTGTATAATATTATAACAAACCCTATATATAATTATTATAATAGAATATATAATGGCCAATTTTGTTTTTTTAATACAATGCAATGAAAAAAATGTTAACTTTGGGATTTAAGGTCAAAGTTAATTTTACAGCTACTTCTTTCGCTAATTTTTACAGATTCAGATACAGATGATACTCATAACAAATCATTTTCAAACACCTTGCACATGAACATTTTCCAATATTTTAATATCTAGAATTGAGTGTATATCAAACATATTTTATGACATCCTGTTTATTCTAGTAACATAATAAATGCAAGAAAAAGTAAGAAAGCAAGGAATTTCTTGCCTCTAAAATTGCAATTACTCAAAAATAGCTACAAATGAAGTATCCTATATGTAAGATGCAATACATTATAATTATACATTACATGAACATATAATGAATTAAAGTTTATCATTTAATACAATAAAGGTAGCAAATTACATTACCCCAGATCTTGCTTTGTCTTCACTATATGTAGCAGCAATTTCATTAAATTTTCCCCCTGCTTTCAACTTTTCCAATGCTTCCAGAATTTTTGATTGTTTTTCACAGAGTATGTGTCTAACCTGTAAAATCAAATAATTAAAAAAGAAGTAAAATTAAACAATGCATTTTATATATCTTTAATATGTATATTCAAAAATGGTTTTATAATTTGACACAAATATAAAACGCATACCTTCACAGCATTTCCTCCTTTCTTTTCTTCTTTGCCGCTATTACCATCTACAGCTTTAATTTTATTTGTTTTTGTAGTATTTCCACCTTTTTTTGGAGGCATAGTTAAATTTCTTATTCGGGCCAAGGTATGAAATATAATTTAACCTAATCACACACTATTAAACATTAATTAGTTAAACTGTAGTATCTAATTATGTAGTTTGTATAATGAAAATCAAATGTAAATAAAAAAAATAAATTCATAAATGTAATTATAAAACTAATTTGTGCTTTTTTCATTAAATCTGAAATATGTTTTATAATACCGTTATTCTGTTTTTTACAAAAAGTATTCCACAGGAAGTAATAAATTTTTACATTATATTTGGCAAGTTATTTTAATTTATAAAAATCATTCATAAAACATATATTATATTATTAAGCACATACATCTAATGAATTGTTATTATTAACCGAACTTAATGCAAGTATCGTGACGTACATGTATACTTACATACGTGGTTGAAGTTTAGCTTCGTTATTACCATTGCTTATATTTAGAGTGCCTGTAGAGAGTGGTTGTAGCTACGATCACCAGTATATAATCCTATAATAACATAAACTCAGATATAAACAGGTCTCAACTCGAGGGTCGCTAGGAAAAATCGTCTAAAAATTTGGTCACAAGAAATCAACATGGAAGACAACAAGGTTCTCGCTCTCGCGGAACAGACAGAAATGAGGAGAATGTTTCTGTCTCTGTCTGAGACATTTAGGGCATATCACATATACACAGATTGTGAACCTTCTCATTTTCTATGTCAATTTTTCATATTTTCTATGCTTTCGCTGTATGGGTGTTAAGACCTGTTTATATGATTGTGTTTTTAGCAGAGATGTATGGGAATATTTTCAGATCAGTGTTAAAAATGTTGAAAGATAGACATTGCGAATAAGGGCCTCTGGTGATCAATGTCTGCATTGTTCGCTAATTTCGTTTCCGGTACTCTTAATGAGAGAAACAACTATACAACGAAAGGAGAAATGTGCAGTCTTGCGATTCTAGTTCATACTGGTGAATAGCGCAGGAGAAATATGCACATGGCACGCAGCACTGGTAGAGCAAACTTACATATGTACATTTTGTGTAAAACATATATATATATATATATATATATATATATATATTAAATTCTCGTAAAAGTTTTCAATTTGCTTCTGAAATGAAATTTTCCAAATATTGGCATAATTTTCTATATTTTTAAAAATAACTTTTTGGTAGGGAGTTCTAATTGACTACTTTTCAAATTTTCGTTAAGAGATTTCGTATTTTTGTTTCATCTTTCACAATTTTTCTCTTGGTTTTTTTTCATTCTTTCGCTGGATACGAAATGAGGAATGTCACCTTTTGCAATACAATGTGAAATGTTCATCTTAATATAATTCTTCCAATTTTAACAAGATCAAAATTCATAGAATTAACAAATTTGTATCATTAATGAAAGTACGATGGATAAAAAACGTGGCTCGTTACGTGGTTATACAAATTAGTCGTTACATCTTCATGTTCTTACACCTTACCTATAGTTAATTTTTCTATTTTTATGGTTTTTGTAAATGAACATGTAAATCAGATACCAGAGATCCATAAATTTCGTCAGAAATATTATTCATTGATCACCGATTTACTATTTAACAATTGATATTTAGGTTTTACTACAACGAAAACATTAATGTGACGAAAGTAAGTGTAATGTTAAATCTAAAATAATATCGTGTATAAAAAATATATTGAAATTATGGCATCATTTCATTGACCCATTATCATTTGAGAGGTAATATTCTCTTTTATGTGTAAAAAAAGTATAGTAAACAATTAATTTCGCTTTTTTAGACAACATATAACTAGTTTCATTATTGTGTGATTTTGTTATTCTCATACTCGTCTATCTCTGATAGAGAAGTAAATATGAATTTTTCTGCAGAACCGTACAATTAAATAAATTCTTGTAGTATGGAACTCTAGGTTCTTGTCTATGCTAGTGTGCAACCAAACATGGCAGATCTCTAACTTCGAATTTAAATACGTAGGTTTTTGTATATGCTAACGTGTAATCAATAAAGCAGATCCCGAATTTTATAGGTTGTTGTACATGCTAACGTGTATTCCTTTTACCTCTAGGGTGTATGGTGCAGCACTTGTAATGTGAAACAACTAAAACTGCGAACGTGACACTCTCATTTCTTTTCTGCTTCTAGCAACAGTTCATAGATGGCGAATAACATTTGATCTTTCCTTCCCTACAAAAAATATAGTAAAAAATTAATTTTTTTCTTAATCAACTTACAATTAGTTTCATAATTGCGCGATTTTGTCATTCTCACACTTGTCTATCTCGGAAAATTAATTAATTAATTATAAATAGATATTAATTAATTATAAATTAATATCTACAAAAGTAAATATTAATTTATCTATAGAACCGTACAATTAAATAGATTCTTGTAGAACTCAATAGGTTCTTGCTTAAGCTACTGAGCAACCAAACAGGGCAGATACCTAACTTTAAGCTTAAATACATAGCTTCTATGTTCTAAATTGTAACCGAACAATTTTATAAGTTCTTATATATGTTAACGTTCATTCCCTCATTTGGTTGCATGGTGCAGCGCTTGTACTGTGAAATAATTAGAACTACCGGCGTGAATATTTTCATTTCCTCTCTGCTACGGCGTGATATGGATATGTTTATATAAACAGATTTCGACACTCATATATTGAAGCCTAGGAGAATCCGTCTGAAAATTAAGTCATGACTAGTTATGAAAAATCAATATGGGAGACAAGAAGGTTCTCGTCCTGTGCATGTGTAACATGCTATAAATATTTCAATAGAGATAATGATACTCTATTCATCTTTCATTTCATTATTTCATTATTTCTCGTTCGTTAAAATCTCTAGGAAGAAAATTAAGAAGATTCGTTATTCTCGGTTCGTTAGTTTCATGAAGAAGACTTTGCCGTTATTTCTGAAATACACTTCTGCGTTTAAATGTCTCGGAAATCTTTTCAATTCTCACGCACTCCGGCGATCAGAGCGGGTTTTCAATAGTTCCTACAAAATGTCAAATTTCCACGAATAAGCAAGTTTAATGATCAACTACCAGTTCTTGTGCAAAACGTCGCGCGGGGTTGTTTACTTCTACGAATACCATGGTTATTTTCTCTACGGCTTGTACGATTTAAGCTGCCGCTCATACGTCGTTCGGATTGAGGATCACTGTGCGCTCTGTTGCTTAGGCAGCCTCGCGTAAGAATGTTTGCTCGCGCACAGGGATATATCGGTTAATTTTTAATTGTCAATAACTAAAAGATAAAGCCGAAAACGTAATTTTTTATTCTTGATTTTTATCTTAATTTCGCTTCAAGATTCACTCCTTAAATTTTTTTTACATCTTTAGCCGAACACTCTGTATATTCTATATCTAATTGTTATCGATAACGAAATATTTACAAAAATATTGTTCCAAGTTCAACTACATATTTTAGTTGTAATAGGGACTCAAAGTAATGTTTAGCATTAATTGGTTATTTTTAACTAAAGTTAAAAATAGGCATGATTTAAATAAATAAAACATAGAAATTGTGGAAAACGACCATCCTGATGGAAACTCTCAAAAATGCTTATACTGCCAACTTTTTCATTGCCATTATTGTTGTTTTCATAAATATGATAATTGCTTTTATTGATTTACATTTAATGCCTGAACTATATTTTGAGAGGGATTCACTGCTTAAATAGCTTTATCTAAAATTAAATAAATAAAAGGTTAATCTATCAAAATATATATTATGAAATAAAGAAGCAATAATTTAATAATGATAATATTCAGTAAACAAAAGATAATGTTTTATACCACAGAAATTTTTAAGCGTATATAAGTTTTATAATTCTCAGAATAAAACTTACACACTTTCATATAAGCGACATCTCTAATAAATTCTTTAATATTTAATTTCCTAATTTACCAGTTTCTCTTGTGCTATAATTGAGCTTACATAATTTTTAATAAGTTTTAATCTGAAAAATGTCCACAAGTGAAATTAGTGATCATCGGGATTGAGTTAGTAACTTTGGTTTTTGAAGAAGAATGTTCTAAAATATTAGAAGAAAGAAGAAAAGAACGTTGACTTATCGTTACTATTTCTCTGTTATTTGACGAATAAAATATGTCGGAGATGAAAGAACATCTGGATTTCCCATCCGGAATGTTGGGAAAAAACCCAATAGTCCAGACTTTTACTATAGCTACACTTAAGTAATAAAAATAAGAAATAATTTTTAATGTTCCAACCTGACTTTATGACAATGGGTTCGGGCTCGAAGTGACATAGCGGGTCACTAGACGTAGTCACGGTTATGGGAGGGACGTGTATCTGACAGAGGTATCAAATGATTGTATGGCTCTCCAAAAACAAAGATTGAGCCGAGAAGTGGGGACGGGAATATATAAGGGCAGTTTCATTTGGATTAAGTGTGAGTTAGTTAGTTAGGTAGTCGTTGGACGAATTGTTGATTGAGTTATCCGAATCGTGTATTACGTTGGTACTCGTCATCCCGTGGACCGTGGATTCGTTATTGAACCTGAATTCGTTGTCACCATTATCTCGACCATCCTATTGTAACGTCAATTCATATCAGAGACCAGGCCACACACCACGGACAGGATGGCATCCAGATGTTTGCATATCCTTGGCGCGCACCCTCAATAGTCTTAAGTACCCACCAGGGCTCTTGGAATTTTCATAGTTAAGGTCCTTCTGACCAAGCGAGTATTTCTTGTCTTAGATTTCCTTTACGTTTATTGTCTACCACGTGTTAGCTTAGAAAGTTGGTTTTCTCCACATCTGGTATGTTCCGTTGGCAACTTTCTCGCGAGGGCGGCTAAAACCCTTCCTGGTCCACCAACCGTCCTATTATCCAATCGGAGACGGTGTCTACTGCCCTCACTTCCTTAACCAAAATTGTCATCAACAAATCCGATAGTCCCGTGTCCTTAGACACAACCACCCCTAGCTTTCCTCAGACACAGTATCGTCAGTAAAACTTCGCTTATTCTGTATCCTTAGAATAGTCAACATATCTATATCGGTCTCTACCCTTATAAGTCGCGTACTTAATGTATTGTTGTAACTAAGTCTTACATAACGTGGTTGCAGTGAATTGTGATTTATGCTAATTCAGTGCGTGTTACATTGTGATTGGTGAATTCACAATAAAGGTTGATTAAAACAAAGTTAATTGTTGTGTTACGACTCAACTATATTTTATTTCCACCAACCAACCCTAAAAATTACGTGACAACCTTGTCGGCATTGCGCAAAACATAGGATTCAACAGCGAAAACGAATGAAGGTCGATCAGATTTCCTTTTACAAAAATTTGATCAAAAGACTGATCACATACTTCATTGGAAATGTAAAACTTACGTAATTAAAATCATTTTCAACAATAAAGACACTTTTTTACCAATTTTTATGAGAATGGTTCATTCTCGATTCAAAGGTGTAGAATGCACCTGGAATAGCCGCAACAAAACATTTCTTAACACTCTATACATACTATAAATATAAGGTTTTTTTATGGTTATGGCTCCCATTCAATTTTCTATAACTAACATAATCTCATATGTTTTTCGGCCTTTGAAAGGAGGGGGGGGCTTACAAGTTATTTTTAATAACTAGTATAAACTAAACTAAACTAAAATTAATAAGTATCCTATAAACTATGTTGTAATCAACGAATTATTGTTATTAATAGATTCAACACTTATCTTTAAGATTTTACTCACTTAAAACTTCGTTTTGCGCGGAGTTTGTTGTATAATTGTTGTTTCGTCGGGCGACCCTCTACCTAGACCAGGCCATACACCGCGGGCCAGACGGAAACCAGATGTCCGCTCATCCTTACTGTATACCCTCAATAGTCTTAAGGACCCATCATAAATCCCAGTAATTTGCTAGCTAAGGTCCTTCAAACCGAACAAATATCGTTTTTCCAAATTATTTTCTAAACACTATTGTCTACTACGGCTTGACAAGGGAAAGTTAGTTTTTCTCACGTACGATGCTTCCTACTAGCAACTTTCTATCGAGGGCGGCTAAGACCCTTCCTAGTCCACTCTCACGTACGATGCTTCCTACTAGCAGCTGTCTATCGAGGGCGGCTAAAGCCCTTCCTAGTCCACCAACCTTCGTTTATCCAATCAGAAGCAATGTATACTGCCCTCCAGGCCTACAGGCCCTACAGGCATTCGACAAAGTATGGCATGAAGGGCTACTATACAAACTTA
>NT_176787.1:153425-160903 GCF_000188095.3 Bombus impatiens | reverse complement strand
ATTATATTTCATGTCTTTTATTTCATTTATTTATTTTATTTCATCAATCTAATTTTCGTATGCCCTAAGAAAGCATAAAATAGTCAATGCTGTTATTGTCATTAAATATAAGAAACTATAATCTGTGAGTACACTAATTTTAAAGATTGGATTCGTTATTTACTTTAAAAACAATTTTTTTGTATTCGTTAAATATATATAAAAGCATGCCTCAAAATTCAATAACTTTATTTCTTTCTTTGCATTGTAAAAAAAATCACAAAAAGACGCTGTTTTAGAACGTTGTAATTCAGGGCACCCCCATAAGGTCCAAGGGCTGTCTTCGACGAAGTACCCTAATACCAATGTGACCTAATCGCATTCTCGGGGTTACGATGTATCGTTCGATTACCTTGAAATCAGTTGTTTGAAGTTCAATAGTATGGGAACTGTTTGCATCTTGTTCAGTACACAGAATTCGGTCTAATAACCTTTACAGACGACTATGTGATGGTTCCATGTGAAAAGATAGTAAAAGAATATAAGATACAAATTTTTCGTCCGTGGTTTAGTTTCTAAGCAAGCGAGTCTGAAAATTTGTCAAATATACTTGAACGTGGCTAATTATAGACTGGGTATGAACAAACAATCAACAGGAAGTTACTTTATCTGCGAAAATGGCTTCATTTTCATGAAATTAAAATTTGAATATATTTCATTAAAAACTGCCCTGGTATACGAGTAGGATAAACTTCCGAATTTATTTATCTCATAAGCGATGTGTCTTCTGAAGAAATTGTATTTTTTTCATTTTTGACTTATTTTCATATGTTGTATAACTTCCTGTCGATTATTTACACCCGCCCAATCCGGAATTAACAATATTCAAATATATATATTTGATACATTTTCAAATTTGATTTTATCGAAAACGAAGATTCTATATTTTCTTCTCATGTTTTCATAAGGAATGACCTCATCTGCATATCGATGTTATTCAGCCGGGTTTACATTTTTACGGGACTTAGAATTTTTATGAAAATTCATACTTTTGTAAATGTAATTAAGAAAATTGAACTTAAGCAGAGATTTACTTCACCCTCTAAACATCGTAACAACTATTTTATTTCAGATATTTTATTGACAAGATGATTCTAATAAAATAATCGAAAGGGACTAAAACTCGATCCTAGCTGAAGTTAACACTAGAACTACCACACCAGTGAAATTGACTGGTTTTACAATTTTATTTTAGAATCCCTACTTCATGTTATATTTTCTTTCCGCAATGATGTAATGACTTTCGCAACGATAACTAAAAGAATAATATAGTGGATTTTATTTCGTTTTTATATAATCAAACTCAAAATAATTTCGTATCGAGGCTACTTATACCAATACCAGTCAAAATGACCGGTACTTGTCAAAGCGTAAAAGGATCCTTCAATCTGTTTATCGAACTCCAATTAACCAGTTTCCTCGTTTTCTACAACTTCCCACACGTTTTTCAAATTTTTACCGCGTATCATTCGATATGATGATTGTTGGGTAGATGATACATTTACACTGTACATATGAATGCGTGTGTAAGAGTTAGGGGGCGTTCAGGTCTTAGTTGAGACAAGAGACTGTTGTCAGATGTTAGAAGAATCTGGAAGAGTCGGTTGAGAACAAGCGTGCGTGCAAGAAGGTTGTCGAGGTCTTCAAAGTGTAAGATATATGTATAGCTGCTGTGTGTGAAATTTCAAATGAAATAGAATTTTAAGATTTCAATTTCTTATTAAGCTTTTATGTTAATACGAAGATGCCATTTTATTTTTTGAAAATCTCTCGAATATTATTCTAGTTGATTTCAAAGATATCCTATTACCTTTTGGATCATTTCGTTATGGAATGCTGCAATTTTATCTTTTCTTCCATTCTTAAATATTGGCAAATGGAGGATCACACTCTTTGTTTTTTGGTTTTTGAGGCAACTATCACTAATCGCAATAAATCAAATTTGCCGATCAAGAGAAATAAGAAATATCGTCGTACGATGAAATCGAATGTCCAGAAAACATTCCACGCACAAACACTCGACACACTGCCATTGTGATGTGCAAAGTTGTATTAGGTTGTCCGAAAAGTGTCTTTCTTTTACAGACACGTCTTTTACAACGACGCATGAAACCTAATCTGTCGAACGTTGTGATCTTTATTTTGCTGGGAACAAAATGGATCATACGTAATTCGACAAAATAATACAAAACGGAAAATGCTGTGCATCCATTATTTCCTTATAAAACGAAAGGAACTTTTCGGACGACCTACTACCCTAATGGGACCATACAATGTTCAAGTTGATGCAATTGTGGTTCCAAAGAATTACACAGAATTTTCACATAGCGGTTTTATGTCACCGTAACAGCATAGCTTGTCCTCAAAGAAGAGGCAACGATACCAAATAATGCTGCTCCATATCATACGGTAATTTTCTGGGTGTGAAAACCTGAACTTCGTGAAGATTTTCAGGAAAATTTTATTTATTGACACAACTAGATAATACAAAATGAGTCTGGTCTGACATAAGCAGAAAGTTTAGCGCACTATTTACAGTCAAAATTTCAAGTAATTCTTGAGAAAAATTTATTTGACTTCAAAATTCTACGAAGACTTCGACTTGAAAATAAAGCACTTGCGTGTCTCCTGGTTGAACAGCGTTAATCTTGTTGCATTGTTATTCTCACACTTTCAATGTCCACCTGTAGAACAAATTTTTTCATATATTCTTGCTTCTGTAACTTTTCTTGCTTTTGTAACTATCCCTTACTTTACTTTACTCTATGAGTTAATGCTAGGAAACTGAATGTACGTGTTAAGTCACGTGTATGCTTGTAAATACAAAGAAGGAAACACAATTATTTATAAGCGTATTCTACATTATTACAAAATAACAAACACAAGTCCATCAAATAAACATAAAACTATACCTATATTTATGTATTATTCTACGTACATATACTCTCAATTGCAATTATACGTATAATTTATAAATATGTTTCATATATGTACAATACTTGTTTGTATATTCACTGGTGTAAAAAATTTAAAATAGGATGAAAATTAGAAATAAAAAATTGAGTTTTCGGCTTTGTTTTTTTAGTTATTGAATAGAACGATACATGGGCAGCAGCTTATCTCGTACAAGTCATAGAGAAGAAGATTATGACATTTGAAGACGTAAACCATCCTGCGTGACGTTTTGTAAGAAAAATCGTAGATTAAACATTATACCTGCTTACTCCAAATTTTCGACTGAATGAATTTTCGAATAGAGAGGATTAATATTTCCTCTAATTCTTTGCCTTAATAAATAATTAATAAATAATAGCAAATGTAAACAATATTTATACAAATTTCATACACACACCGCGATCGTCTTTTCTACAGGTGTTCATAAAAAAATCATATGGAAATGTCCAGACTGTTCACAAAAAAGTCGGAACGAAAATAGCAATCGTTTTATATTACAATAAATATTCAATATAGCTTATAGACGATATAGCATATCGGCGTAACGTACATCCACTTAATTCGGAACCTGCGTTCGCGAGAACATTGAAAATGGCAACAGTGTACATGTATACTCACTATGCAAAGTATAATATAAGTATAGTGTATACTAATCCAGATCCTCACTTTTACAGTGTTACGATACAATAGAATGATAGGGAGCACGTTCATATATTTATAGCAAAAGACATTATCAAGAAGTTAACCTTGTAGCTCTAGCTGAAAGCTACAAGAAACAGCAACAGAAATCTATTTATATCTCTTTTGTTTCTATACCTTGTAATCCAAAACATAATTTATATTCAAGGGCACAATAATATGGATCTCTCCTTATTTCAAATTTTTTGTTTCACTAAATTCTATCTTCTTCGCAACAGCGGTCTCCAGGTCACAGATATACAAAAGTAAAGATGTGGAGTTTTTCTTGAAGTAATTACTTCAACAATATTAATACCTAGATACCTTGTCTCAGCGATATCTGACATTAGATCATGTTACACCACTCGATCGTGACGAACCGTTGTCACACGTTCAAAAACATTAAAAAAAAACATAAGTAGACAAAACATTCTACATGCCACAGCCATCGAAACAATAACCAGATAATAACAGAATAGCCGTGTCTGATAGACACCCGGCGACAACCTAACCCCTCCAGAGAGACTAAACCTTAGTATAAGAACGCTCCCAAATTAGCACTCAATACCTATTTTGTTATAACTATCTGAACCGTTACTCTGTTGGATTCGTACAATAAATTTTACTATCATATCTGAAGTTCGAATTTTTACCTTACTTGTGAAACGTTCGAACTACGACGGTAGGAGATCACCGGTGAACTGTCAATTTCGTGATTTCTTGTGTCTCCTACGTGACAAAATTGGCGACCCCTGTCAGGATCCATTCAACGCATCAAGAGGAAACTGTTAATTGATGTAGGTTTGGGGTTGATAATTAATCGATTCACACAGATTCTATTTTTCTCTATATTCTCTATATATACACTGATGGATACATTTAAAAAGGCTTTCAAGATCTAACACATAAAAACTACCTCCTTCCACCCGCAATTTAACGGATCCCTTGAACGAACACATGCTGTAGTAAATGATCTTATTCGAACTTGTACGACCGACCGACAAAACGATTACGACGAAAATTTAAAACTAATATGTATGTGATATAATATTTCAGTATACGAAACGACCGGACATACCCCATTTGAACTAACATTTGGACGACAAGCTAACATGCCATCCTTGATATCACCCAACCCCAGCCTAACTAAAGAACAATTATTTAACCTCTGGAAAAATCGACATAACCAAACCATAACCAAAGCAAATCACCGAATCAAACAAAAAGCGATATCAGAGAGATCAGATACAAAAAGTTATTAAAACACAAACGATATTCCAAGTAAAAGATAAAGTATGGGTACATAACGATCACAAAAACAACAAACTATACCACGAATGGCTAGGACCAGCAGAAATCCTTTCATCCAATCATCTATCTTATATATATTCTATCTTATATTCTATCTTATATTCCAACGGTCAAACTCAAAGAATCCACGGCAACAGACTAAAACCTTACTTCTCAGGAAGAAGACCATAACATTGATAATTCTGTGAAGGGATCATTCAAGTTAGACGACCCACCAGAGCCATATGCTTCATCGAGGTAAAGCGAAGCTAAGAAGGGGGAATGCCACACGCTCAGAAACGGTAATAGGGTAGACGAAACATCCTGCATACCACAACCATCGAAACAATAACCAGATAGTAACAGAATAGCCGCGACGATAACCCCTCCAGAGAAACCAAACCTTAGTATAAGAACCCTTCCAAATCAGCAGTCAACACCTTTTTATTATAACACTCTGAACCGTCATTCTGTTGGATTCGTACAATAAATTTTACTATCATACCTAAAGTCCAAATTTTTTACCTTATTTATGAAACGTTCGAACTACAACGCGAGGAGATCACCGGTGATCTGTTAATTTCGTGATTTCTTGTGTCTCCCACGTGACACCGTCGAGCTTCTCGATGTGTCAGAGGAATAGCACTCCTCTTCGTAATGGTGATGAGTACACGACGAGTATGCAATTATGTAAAGGATCTTTTTTACAATTATCGAATGTTTCTTGAATTCGATAAATGGAAACACGATATAACGATTTTGAATCTAGGAATTTGAAACTCCAGAATCCGTTTCACTTGTTCAAAAATTGTACATTGTTAAAGTTTGGTATTTTTTATTAGATTATTCAGCTTATTCCGCATGGCTTTTTTTCTTTTATGCGTTGCTCGTCTTTGTTGATACTATGAGCGTAACTTGATTGTATCCAGTAGTCTTATGGAAATAGAAAAGTACAAGTAATATTGATTGGGCCACGTATACAACCTTTATTCGAAATGTTATGTGACAAGTCGATTTATATATTGATAGTGAGGCGATGTTTCGTTATTCTGAACACAATATGTGTTTAAGTAAATGATCAAATTTATCGTTTAAATGGCTATCACGTTAAAGTAAACTATACAGTAGGTTAGAACTACCAAATTGTAAAAACCCAAAGATTTTGAACCAATGGATTCCTATATTAGAAAGATATAGAAATATGTCATCCCTATTTTCGTTCAATTCGTTTCAACAAGCATCATCATACTAATGAAAAGGAATATTTGATTCCATGCGACGATGAAAAAATATTCCTGCCAGTACAATTGACATGTCAAATTCCAAGGATTAATGTTAAATCTAAATGATGTGTGGAAAAATAAATTATTGCGTTAATACATAATTGTTTGAAAGGAAATATTCTCTTTTCTTCTCTAAAAAAAAAATATAGTAAACAATCAATTTCTTTTTCTTAGACAACTTACAATTAGTTTCATTATTGCTTGACTTTGTCATTCTCATATTTGTCTATCTCGGATAGAAAAGTAGATATGAAATTTTTAGTAGAACCGTACAATTAAATCGATTCATTCGAACATGTAACTCAATCGGTTCTTGTCTATGCTAGTGTGTAACTAAACAGGGCAGATCCCTAGCTTTAAATTTAAGTACATAGATTCTAATTTATATACTAAATTACGATCGAGCAAAGCAGATCCCCAATTTTATAGGTTTTTATATATTCTAATCTTAATTAAACTCATCAATTGGCCGCATGGTGCAGCACTAGTCCGAAAACAATCAGGTCCATAAGCGTGAGCACTCTCATTTCCTCCCTGACCGAACTTCATCGCGTAATTTCAGTAAAGGCACAAGGCCTTATCTTCTGTCTTATCTTCTGATGATCCTCCTTGCTAATTTCGCACATTCGTTCTCTTGTAATGAACGCCTGAGTCTGGTCATTAGAATCGTTCTTAAAAGTTCCCCAGATCACTGATGAAATATCTGGGTCTCGTCATCGACAGCCAGTGGACGTTCGAACCACACTTCGACTACCTGATTCCGAAAGTGTCGGTGGCTGCTAATGCCCTGTGTGGCCTGCTACCGAACATCGGTGGGGCGGGAGACATTGTGCGCCGACTTTACGACGGCGTCATTCAGTCCCGAGTGATGTACGGGGCCCCGGTATGGGCGGACGACCTGATGGCGAGCCGCTGCAGCATCCTGCTCCTGAGAAGGCTACACAGGGTAACCGCCATCAGAATCATTAGGGGATACCGGACGGTGTCTCACGCGTCGGCGACCGCCCTAGCCGCGTCCTCCCCGTGGGAGCTCCGGGCGCTAGCGCTCAAAAAGAGATACACCCACCTGGGAGTATGGCATTCGGGAGAAGATCCGACCGAGCAGGCGGCTCCGAACGACATAGGAACCGCTGAGGAGGACGCGTGGGACCGGTGGCGATCCCAGCTGATCAACGATGGAGATGAACAGCGAAGGAGCGACAGCGCTAGGGGCAATGACCCCCCCCCCCCCCC
>NT_176787.1:137370-153346 GCF_000188095.3 Bombus impatiens | reverse complement strand
GGCGTGTTCGGCGAGTTCCTGAAGAGTATCGGGCGGGAGACGACAGACATCTGTCACCATTGCGGAGAGGACAGGGACACGGCGCAGCACACCTTGGAGCTCTGCCCGGCGTGGGAGCTGCCCCGCTACTCCCTGTGACACGCCACAGGAGGAACATTGACCCGCCCCTCTTCCCCCAGCGATTATAGAGGCGATGCTGAGAGGGCCACAGGAATACGACGCCGTCCGCCCCTTCTGCGAGAGAGTTATGCTCGTGAAGGAGCGAGCGGAAAGGGAGAGAAAGAAAAACTCGTAGCCCACTGGTGTTGGCGGTTGGTACCCGCGGATCGGGAGGTGTTGCGTCGCGTTGATGCCTCCGACCTGTCGACGTCCTATTGATACTGATACGCCACATTTTATTCTGGTAGAAATTTACAAAATTCCAAAGAAGATATTAGAAATCCATCTTCAGGAATTTATGTCGCAAAAGTATTGATGATAAATTCTGTAGTAGGATTAAGATCCTGCATGGTTCCAACCTGTTTGCTAAAATTCATGTTGATGTAATCCTAATTTCCCCAAATTTTCATCCTTATTTTTCAACTGCGATTTAAGGCAAGGAAAATGATTGAAAGTTTCTTTTGTTCTTGTTTCAAATCATTTTTCCTTCTTAAAAAGGATTTTAAGGAAGATAAAAAATATATTTTTCTCAAAGTATGATAACGTTTGTGATACATCATACATGATCTTGTCCTTTCTTTGCAATGCTATATCTTAGATATATATAACTTTCTTTACAATGCTATATCTAATGTCCTTAAATGTTCCATATCTTTTCATTTACTTATACTCTCATCTTATTCTTCTGGTTTGAAAGTATAACTGTTACAGCTTTTAATGGTGTTATGTTTTTATCTTTTGAATATATCCCACTTCATTTATCACTTCTACTTTATCGTCAGTTATGCCCGAGCAGTCGAGCTAGGCGGACGTAAAATATAGTGCTTCCTTGACCCCCTCGATGATCGTAGAAGCGATGTTGAGCGGGCCACAGGAACTCGAGGCTGTCCGCCTCTTCTGCGAGCGAGTTATGGGGAGATCCCAAAAAATTTTTAATTTATTCATCATCAAATAAATATTCCTTCTGGTGTGCGTTTGCACAATATTCAAAACAAACAACAAAGGAGCTTTAAGAAGAAAACCAACGCGAAAACTAGAAACCGGACCAGGATCCATAAAAACCTGAAATCTAAAAATTAAGTTAAATCTTAGTCTAATAATAATTCTATATGGGGCACTGCCTTATATATATATATACACACACGCAACACACACACAATATATATACACGCAACACAATATATATGCACGCAAACACACACACAATATATATATATGTCGGGTTCACATTATGATTAAGGTTAGGGGCGTGAAGCGAATCTTCATTTGGATTGGACATTGTTATTATGCAATAGAGAAGATATTTACCAGCGCAAATACGATTATTACAGAATTTGACAAATAACCGTGGTAATTAGATACTCGAGATGCTAATGACAATGATCTTAGGTTCAATAACGAATCCACGGTCAACGGGATGATGAATGCGATTTGATCCACGATTCTGGTGTGACTCAACGTACTTGTCCTCAGTACAAGTAGAACTTATCTGACTGAACAGAATCTCAGCGTCACCAAGTGGAACTGCCCTTATATACTCCTCTCCGTACCTCTCTGTACCCTTTGGGTCAATCTTTGTTTTTAAGGAGAGTTATATAATTACTCCATACCTCTGTTAGATACACATCCCTCCCGTGACCGTGGCTGCGTTCAGCGACCCGTTATGTCATAAATCTCGGACATCCATACTCGGATTAAAACATAAACAACTATTTTTTCAGTTTTATTATTTAAGTGCAGCTATAATAAAAGTCTGGATTAAAGTATTGGGGACCTTCCCAAACATTCCAAAAGAAAGGCTTCGATGTCCTTTCATCTCCGACATATACATATACATATATATGTGTACATCAAAATTTTCGACTTTTATTGTCCTGAAAATGAAAACTAATTGCTTATGACTAGAACTATAATAATTACGATTAAGAGTTAAACAAAAAGGCAAGAGAATAAAATGAAATATATGCCATATAGAATTAACTACTACATAATATATACCTTCTACAATACCTGTATATAGCGATTCTGAAATGTGATAAAAATATGTTTAGAATTGTAGTCCCAATAGCATATATAAAAAAACAATCGGTGATATGGGCGAACTTCGTAAATAATTACCATAAATTTTACTCAGTAATGGAAGTAAGATGGATGAAAATCGTAAAATTAATCACAACGTCAAATCTCGTCTGCATTTAATTTGTTCTTCTGTTTTTGTCGTTTCTGTAAATGAATACGCATGCAAAACAGATACATTATCGTCAGAAATATTATTCGCAGCCTACCAACTATTGAAATTACTATCAAAATGAAATTTAAGTTTTATTATAACAAAAACATTATTACGAGAAAAGTAAATTTAATTTTATATCTAAAAAGCTATTGTATATGGAGAATATATTAAAATTATTGCATCATTTTACTGATCCATTATCGTTTGAAAGGAAAGATTTTCTTTTCTTCGTTAAAAAGATATAATAAATAATTAATTTCTCTTTCAAAGGCAACTTAGTTCAATTATTGCGCGATTTTATTATTCTCATATTTGTTTATATCGAATAGAAAAGATTTCCATAGAACCATACAATGAAACAGGCTTTGATGACGTGAACCACAGCGCCACAGCATACCACGTTTTTGGTGGAACTAAATAGGTTTTTGTATATGCCAGCGTGAAACTAAATAGAACAGATTCCTAACTTTATAAGTTTTCATATATTTTAGCGTAGAATACTATCATTACTTGGTTGCTGGGAACAATATTAGCTCGAGAACAATTAGAACTCATTTCCTCTCTGATGGTACATTGTAAAATAGTTTAGACATTAATTTTTTTTAGGTTACCTTTTATTATAAGTAGTTCCATAAACAAACCTATAAAAACGGACAGAAGAGCGCGTTCCTTCAAATAATAAAGTTCAGTTTGGCGTTTAACTTAATTTCATAATATTTGTATTTTTTAATCTGTGATTTCTAAGTTTGTTTAATTCATTTTCTAATAAAAGCTCTGTTTTGGTTCTTACAGTGTTGAAGTTTTAAGCTATTGTTTCTTTATATAAATTAAAAAAAAGTAATAGGGAAAGATTAATGCGGATAGAATTCCCACCTCCATCTTTTGGCTGATATTTCTAACATTGGATTAAGAATGTCCATTCTCACATGTGTTCTTAGCAACGACTTGAAGCAGGGAGAAGCCATTGATATGTCAGTGAGAGAAACGCTCTGATTGGGCGACCGTAACGCCCACTGCCAGTTATTGCAAACTAGTTTTAAAGAAGACATCAATTTTCAATTTAGCACATGGTTAAAACGTGTTGAGATATTTTATTACACTAAAATAAGCATTTGATTTGTTAAACAAATATGTCAGTACCTAATAAAGTTTTAATGCGAAAAATTAAGAAAAAAGAAAGGAAGAAACTTGAAGTATTGAAAGAACGGGAGAAGCAAGTACAAGGTTATAAATGTAGTCATAAAATATAATTTATTATTGTTATATTATAACCTATCTTTACATAAAATTATTAGCTCTTACTGATAATCTATTTTATATTAATGGCAGGTGAAGCCCCAATTGAAAATTTGGAAGATGATATTCAAGAAAATGAGATAGATGTTATAAATGAATCGAAACGACGTCACTCACAAGAAAGTGTGCCAGTGAAAAGTAAGTTAAAATAATTATTTATTTAATTTCTATAATTTAGATTATATTTATTAATATCTTAATTTTTCTCAAAACTGAAAATAGACTGTATTTATGTTTGTTATATTTCTAAGGTACATATAAAGTATATACAATAGTGAAAGCATTGCTATGTAGAATTTAATTTGTTAACTGAAATTAATATATTAACATCTGTTAGAATCAAAACAGATTTACTCAAAGTAATTGCTTTTTATAATTTCCTAATTTTAATTTAAACCATGTTTGAAAAAAATTCTTTGATATTTAAGTAACCTTTTAATGTTCATATTCTTTACCATCTAACCATAAAAAAGTAATAACATAATAGAATGGAAAGTGTAATGTAAATAGTAAAAGAAAGTAATTCTTTCTATAAATGTGAAATATATAATTTACAATCAGCGTAAAAATGTTCAAAGTTTAATGTTTTATCTTATTGAATGAACGAAAATAATAAATTGGATATCTCTAAAATTTGTATTGTTTGCATACTAATATCCATATAATGAAAAATGTATATAATATACAAGATATGTCAAGGAGTTAATGGTAAACTTTAACAGCATGTAGTATTTATTAACATAGGCAAAAGAGTTTTAATGAACATGAAATCCAAATGTCATTAGTTTTCAACTTATGGAATGTTTCCATTACTTATCTCGGTTTACATTAATCTACAACATATATTTAACATGATGGTCATTCATTTCATCACATGCTTTAACATGGTATGTGATATGCACAATCATTATTTAAATTATTTAAATTATGATTAATTATTTAAATAGTATAAAAGTAAGTTGAGAAATAACAGTAATTATTTAATATCAGACAATCCCATTGATTCCAATGACCTTCAAGTGTGTTGTCCAAATCAACATCATGAACAATTTTTCCCTATGCATGTTACCATCGCTTGGCTTTAGTTTCCTAGATATTCGCAAGAAACCTCAAATTTACAGTACAACCATACTTCATTCTGGCATAAATGGACGCAAAGATGGCATAAAGTTTCTATGATCACAAATTTGATCATTTTATCATTGATCATGTTGTGTCCTGGAGCTTTCTTTGGATTTATGTTGAATTAAGAATAAAACCTCCAAATAAAATAATCAAAATCTTTCTTCAAAAGATCGTGCCTAGGAGGGCAGTAAATAATAGATATTGCAGACTATATCAGTCTTGAATCATAACATTAGATGCCTGGAGATAATTCTTTTTATATCATGCTTCTAATGGAGCTTATAATGTTTTATATTTGATTTTATATTAATATCTGATTTACCTTACCACTGGGATGTTGAATGTGATGTATTATAGACATTGATATTGAAGTGATTTTTGTCTATGAAATGAGTTGCAGAAATGAGCATTATATCTATTTTGTGGCAGCCTAGGATGATTTCCAGTTCGTTTTTATGTTGAACGAATGCAATAGCATTCCCTGTAGTAATACATATCAGCTTCATTATTTTGTACTGAGCATTATTTTATTTATTACCAGTGCTAACAGAGATAATAAGTTGTTTATATGTCCTGTCTGTGTTTCAATTAATTTCTCTAATCTGCTGAAATTTTCTATAGTTCATACATTAGTAGTATGGCTATCGTTGGTATTATATCATGTAGATGTTTATTAACATAAGATTGCAAAGCGACTGAGACATGAGAAAGTAAACATAGCCATATGTGCTATTTGTTTATTCAAGAGTATATGACTTTTACTTTATATATTTTTCATCTGCATAAACTTGAGTGATCTGTTTATATAGTATAAAACAACTATTTGTATGTGATATTAAAAAATTTCAAATCTAAATCTTATTTCATCAACTCAGGCGTTTCCCTTAATAGAATGTGTTTATTGTATAACATGTAATTATTATATGTTACAGAGAAAAGAAAAAAAGACGAAGATGATCAAATATCACAAGAAAACAATACTAATAGTATAGATGAAAATTGTAAGTATTTTAAGAAAATTTCACTAATCTTTTAATTACTGTAAATTTCAAAACAAAAACATTTGCTATAAGTGACATATTATTCGGAAGTTAACCATTAAAGTGCATTAAAAATATTTTTATTTAAAAAGTTTTTTTTCATACAATTTTATGGTTTATCCCCTTAAATAATCAGTATTAAATTATATTTAAGCTGTATAGTTCAATGGTATTTACAATTTTTGAACCGCATCAAATAATTTTTTGAAAGAGCTTGATATATAGAGAATTTCATTGCAGGTAATACAACTCGACATGGTTGGATTCCTTATGCAAAAATTAATCGAAAATATAGAACAGTTCATGCATTCATACCTCTAGTCTGTATTAATAATTTAGTTTCATATATACAACATTAATTTATAACTATTGTATCACAATAAATGTGTTTTTCAATAGAGAGATTTCATAACATGCTATGAGAGTTTAGTGAATGCAAAGAAAATACATGCAAATCAGTAAATTTCCATAGACAACAATACTCAAATAGACTTTATCCCTATATAAGATCTTTTTTTATTTTCGAACAATTTTTGGTTATGTGTAATAAATTTCCTTCAAAAGACTTATTACAAATGATATTATGATATTATCTAAATATTAAATCACTTTCACGTTAATCGTATTCATTTATTTGACAAATGACTAAAGAACTGGATATGTCAATTAAAAATGTCAATACAATGAGAAAAATGATTATTATTAAATATATTTAATATTCTTTTAGAATCTAGGAAGGAACTTTTTTATAGAGAATATCATATTTAAAGTATATGAATTCATTTAAGAGAATTAAGATCAATTCTTTTTTAATACAGAAAAATATATATATTTAAAAAATCATAATTATTGCAATTTATTATTAATTAACAGATAGATAATTCTATATGTCAGTTCTTTCCAAAAAGACAATTGGCGAAGTTTAGAAATTGTGAACATTATTACATGATACATGCTGTGTATTATATATATATGAATATTAATTTGATTTATCTTTCATTCTTGCAGTACCTGGATCTGCAATGGGTCTAACGATAGCAAATGATACAAATTTTAAGGTATTAGCAGAATCTGTTTGTGAAAATACTTTAAAAGCAATACAAGACATGGGTTTTACAAACATGACAGAAATACAAGCAAAAGCTATTCCTCCTTTACTAGAAGGAAGAGATCTAGTGGGTTCTGCAAAAACAGGATCTGGGAAAACTTTAGCATTTTTAATACCTGCTGTTGAATTAATTTATAAATTGAAATTTATGCCTCGCAATGGTATGTTAATAATATAAATAAAATATTTGGGATGTAAATATTTCATTATATTACTATTTTTAGGCACAGGTTGTATTATTATATCTCCAACACGAGAGTTGTCTATGCAAACATTTGGAGTTTTAAAAGAACTAATGAAATATCATTACCATACATATGGTTTACTAATGGGGGGTGCTAATAGACAGACTGAAGCTCAAAAACTTGCAAAAGGAATTAATATTATCGTAGCTACCCCTGGTAGATTATTGGATCATCTACAAAATACAGCAGACTTTTTGTATAAAAATCTTCAATGTCTGGTTATTGATGAAGCTGATCGTATCTTAGATATTGGTTTTGAAGAAGAACTGAAACAAATTATTAACATTTTACCAAGTTAGTTCAATCTTTCATATTTTTGTAGCAGAAATAATGATAACGATAAAGAATATATACATATTTTATTATAGAAAAGAGATTAACAATGTTGTTCAGTGCAACACAAACCAAGCGAACGGAAATGTTAACAACTTTAGCTTTAAAAAAAGAACCAGTTTATGTTGGTGTTGATGATGATAAGGAAAAGGCAACAGTAGAAGGTTTAGAACAGGGTTATGTTGTGTGTCCCAGTGAAAAGAGATTTTTACTTTTATTTACTTTTTTAAAAAAGAACAGAAAGAAAAAGGTTATGGTTTTCTTCAGTTCGTGCATGTCAGTCAAATATCACCATGAGCTACTAAATTACATTGATTTGCCAGTATTAAGCATACATGTACGGTACAGTGTGGAATACTTTCAATTATTTGACACCTAACAGTTTTATATTACATATTTCAATTATTTAATAGGGGAAACAGAAACAAACGAAGAGAACAACAACATTTTTCCAATTCTGTAATGCATCTTCTGGTATACTCCTTTGTACTGATGTGGCTGCTCGTGGTCTTGATATACCAGCTGTTGATTGGATTGTACAATATGATCCTCCAGATGATCCTAAGGCAAATTAAATTAAATGTAACATAATGCAAACATTATTAAATTGGTAATGAATATAATAGCTAAGTGCTGTTGCAGGAATATATTCATCGTGTTGGTAGAACAGCTCGAGGAGAAGGTAGTAGCGGTCATGCGTTACTAATTTTAAGGCCAGAGGAACTTGGTTTCCTCCGTTATCTTAAACAGGCTAGAGTACCTGTAAACGAATTTGATTTTTCATGGAATAAAATTGCTGATATACAATTACAGGTAAATATACATATTTTAATTTTTAATTTTTAACTAAAAATGTATAGAATTGGAAATATTTTATGCAGTGCGTAAATCCATATTAAAACTTCACAAAATGAAGATAGCGAAATATAATCTCTAAATTCTATTCAATTTTGTAACAAAGTTAATTTGTAGAATTTGTCAAAACAAGAATGATTATGTTTCATTTTAGGTATATGTAGGAAGTTAATAGTTTTTGATATATTCATAATTAATGGATCATGCCTTATATTTTAAAATACACAACATGTGTATCATGGTTATTACTAATATATGGTGTCTATAGACCAAATATAAAAATTTTCTTTTCCAATTTTGGCCTTATTTTTATGGTAGACTAATATATATACAATATACATATATTATATAATATATATTATTAATTAAATTAATATATTGCAAGTTCTTCTAATACATCTATATATATATATATATAGGTAATTAGAATAATATAATTAGATGTGATACATATTTGAATAATATAATAAAATAAAAAGTAATATAATTATATATATATCTGTATTACTCTAAGTTTTTTTGAGTTTTCTTTTTTTAAAAGTCATGGGTAAAGGATATGTAATAATTGTGTGTGCAAACATTTTCTATAAATTATAAAATGCAAAGACGACTAAAAATGTAAATTAACTACACGAATTGGATACCTTAAGTATCAGTTACAATATTTCAGATTAAAATAAATTGAATTTTTCTGTTATTTCCATCTACAAATATAAATCATTTTTACTCTAACATTTTGAATGCACAGAAAAAACAGAATGTGTATAACGAAAAACTGAGTTCCTTCTATATTTGTTTTACATTAAACCATAACTTTCCATAATAAAAATTGTAAAAATTTAGAGATATCTAATAATGTATGATGCTATTAAATTTAATACTTCTTATTATTAATTTCTGTTATTTTAAAGTAATTCTAATAATTATTTCAATATAGTTATGACTATCTACAGTGCTCTACATTAAAATAATTAAATTGTGTTTCTTCATCTGTTTTAGCTTGAAAAATTGGTTTCGAAGAATTATTTTTTAAATATGTCAGCAAAAGAAGCCTTCAAAGCATATGTGAGAGCATATGATTCTCATCATTTGAAACAAATTTTTGACATTGAAACCGTGGACTTATCGAAGGTCGCAAAATCTTTTGGGTTCGTGGTTCCACCAGCTGTGGATTTGAGTATCCTTTAAAACATAGTCTCTTATTGAGATTTCAATAATATTTGGTATTTTAATACTTCATTTGAGTATTTACTATATTCATTTACTATATGTATATGCGTACGATGCACAGAAAACTAGATTTCGATTATATAAAATGTTAAAAATGTTCTTCCTTTATTTGCTATATTTTTATAACGTGTAGAAAATTTTTCATTAAATATTAATATAGCATAATTAAATATTTGCTAGTGTAGCATGAAATAAGATCTTTACGGATGAATCAAATTTTTCCTCGAAAAAGTTAACTTTATTTAAATCTAACCTAATTTAATACAGCCGTAAAAAATATTATAATATATCTAGATGGATTCTATATCTCTATATTATACTTCATACTGTGATAATAAAATAATTACATACAGCAATAGTTGTTATATAGTTTTACAAATTGCAGTATACATAAATAATTCATTAGTTACCATTTAAAATACTCTTACAAACAATACAACTATTCCAGGAAATAAATATCCACACATGTCTTATTTATAAATTTTGTAATATTTTATACAAATCTTGCATATTGTACAATACCTTAAAAAGGTAAATAAAGAATTATGTTTTATGAAATATATCTTATTTCTTCATAAAATTAGGTAAATTGTATTTTGCATTTTATATAAGATAATCAGTTTAAAAGTTAGACCGTGATTTAAATTTAGAGTATCCATAACCTCCACCTAATTTTTTTCGTGGTCGGGAATTTTTACTTATTCCCACTTCTATAATGAAATAATGTTAAGGAAGCAATTTTTCTACAATATTTGTATATATAAATGCAGCTAGCAGGTACATATATGTAATCCGTACAAAAATATACAGGGTGGTTGGTAACTGGTGGTACAAGCGGAAAGGGGGTGATTCTACGCGAAAAAAGAAGTCGAAAATATAGAATAAAAATTTTTCGTTTGAGGCTTTGTTTTTGAGAAAATCGACTTTGAATTTTCGCTCGGTACGCGTGTGGTACGTTATAACGGATCTCACTGTAGATCGTTGTCTCGATGGGAAAATTTAAAAAAAAAATTTTTATTCTATATTTTCGACTTCTTTTTTCGCGTAGAATCACCCCCTTTCCGCTTGTACCACCAGTTACCAACCACCCTGTATATTTTTGTACGGATTACATATATGTACCTGCTAGCTGCATTTATATATACAAATATTGTAGAAAAATTGCTTCCTTAACATTATTTCATTATAGAAGTGGGAATAAGTAAAAATTCCCGACCACGAAAAAAATTAGGTGGAGGTTATGGATACTCTAAATTTAAATCACGGTCTAACTTTTAAACTGATTATCTTATATAAAATGCAAAATACAATTTACCTAATTTTATGAAGAAATAAGATATATTTCATAAAACATAATTCTTTATTTACCTTTTTAAGGTATTGTACAATATGCAAGATTTGTATAAAATATTACAAAATTTATAAATAAGACATGTGTGGATATTTATTTCCTGGAATAGTTGTATTGTTTGTAAGAGTATTTTAAATGGTAACTAATGAATTATTTATGTATACTGCAATTTGTAAAACTATATAACAACTATTGCTGTATGTAATTATTTTATTATCACAGTATGAAGTATAATATAGAGATATAGAATCCATCTAGATATATTATAATATTTTTTACGGCTGTATTAAATTAGGTTAGATTTAAATAAAGTTAACTTTTTCGAGGAAAAATTTGATTCATCCGTAAAGATCTTATTTCATGCTACACTAGCAAATATTTAATTATGCTATATTAATATTTCATTTTATTTTTTTATTTTTTGTGACTAAAAGATAAATAGCATACTAGTTAATTATGCTATGATCCATGAAACAGTTTTTAAAGTAATTACACAGAATATATTCTCAAAAAAAAAGTGGTAAAACTTGTCTTGTGGTACTATAGCTTATTGATATAAAAGTAATGAAAGACTGTAAACAGATGTAAAGTATCTCACATAAATATATTGTAAAGTACTCAGCATCACTAAAATATGGTGGCAATAAATTATATATTATGTTATTATATATAGACGGTGCTGCTTAAGTATTATAAAATAACCAATATATTCTTTTAATTATTTATATTACCTGTCATTTCTTATAAAATAAACAACTAAAAAGAAACTATTGATGGGTGAAAAATGACAAGAGGAATACTTTATGTGTGACACCCACGCTATTTCTCAGTAGTACCATGTATGGCACATGGTGTATGACGTCAACGCTACTTTATACTAACCAATACATATGTGTAGGCGTGTTGGATATGGCACAAAAGGTAACGCTCGTGGGATAACACTAAGGCGACAGAATTTATAATCGATCGCTGTTTTTGAGTCACGTCTTTATAGATTACTATTTGTAAAATTCCTCTTCTCTCTTTTCTAGAAATAAAATTACGATATATATTTTACTTTTTCAATAAGGTGTATACGTTTTTACTTTTAACTTTTATTGTTATCGCCTATGATCCTTTAAACAATTGTAAATTTATTGTCAAGAATTTATTGTCAATAACATCAAATAATATATATTTCCTCCATTTAATAGATATCTATGTTTTCATTCTATACGACTTAACGTACTAAAACTTAAAATAAATTTCAAACATTTAAAAAAGCTACAAAAAAGGTTTCAATACTCAAATTTTCCACATGTAACATTATGTAATAATGTACAGAATTGGACATAGATTTACAAAAATGAACCTTTCATATTTTTCTTATTTAAAAATGGGCACATTTTTTATAAATAATTTGAATGAGCATTTTTGTACAAACTAATCAAGGACAATGTTAAAATTTCCCAATATTTAACTGATATATTATACATCTTTCAGTCCTTGTCCAAGGACTATAATAAAAATTGAAAGAAATTATTGTTTGTGAAAATTATTTTCTAAATAAAACGTTTTTTCATTATCGTTTGATTACTTCAAAAGCAAGGGAATATTTTGAACAACATAACTATTTCAAATAATTTAATCTTGCAAGTTCAAATAACTCCATCCTCCATGTGGCTGTATTTTTAGTTACATCAAATTCTATATATACTAATAGTAATAATTAGACAATAATAAAATATCAACAGAATTTAAATACTGATACGTAATGCCAAGTTTGAACAAATATATTAAACATACATTTATTTCCGTGTAAACTTGCAATATGAATGTGTACAAAAGTGTAACCTATGTTAATGTTAATTATATTTTGTGTATTTATCACGTGGATTTAAACATTGAAGTAATGTGAACACATCGTTTGAAAATCGAGAGAATTATAGAATAAAAAAAATTATATAAAAAATACAATAAAATTTATCCATTATTCATTGTATTTATGAGTGAAATGAAATTTTCAGTATACAAAGTTCCGTTTTCAATCAAACTTATTTTGAGAACTTTTGTATATGTAACTATTGGTTATTGCATTATGTCATTTAATACTAGATTAAAACTTAAAACAAATGCAATTATATACAATATCGAAAATATTACCTTTACGAATTTAAAACAACCCTGTGTAACGATAATGCAAAAAAACATTGCACGATCATAAAGAACTTTAATCATAATATAAAATTTTGTTTAATTCATTCATTCACGGATTTTAACTTTTTCACTTTTATTACATTTTCAATGTTGACTTTCTTCATATCTAAAATTTCCTTAATACAAAATTTTGTTAAGAGAACTATAATTATATTAAAGAAACATAATATAAACAAACATCAAGAATAAACATAGATGAGAATAGTATCAAGCAATCAAGCAATATTTTTAATTATAGCATACAGGGTATTAATTCTGAACTTTTTTTCACACAATTGATAAATTTACGGTAGAAAAAGATAAAGTTACCTATCTTTTATATTTGCCATGGTTTACACGTAACGACATAGCTATAACTATTTTCAAATGGATAGTTGTAGTTGTTTTTATATTATAAATATATAAAAAATGAAAGCTATGAAAGTTAGGAGAATATTTTAGAGATTTTGTATCACTGCATTTATTTTACTAATAAAGTATCTAAATATGGAAATTCTCAATAACTGCAGCGGTATCAATTCTTTTTGGATACCAAATCCAGTGAAGAGAGACATTAAATTCCTTCATGTTTATATTTCAATAAAATATAGAATATTATTGAATCATAAGTTGTTCAACCTGTTTCATTGACATATCGAAAAATAAACGTAATGTACTTCCCTATAATGTAAAAAAGATTATAGCTAACTATCGATTTAATAATATTTCTGGTGTATCGTCTTTACGTGAAAATCTCGCAAATCTACTATTTATAGAAAAATCGGTAGCAACTAACAGGGTTGTTATGGTGTATATTTTAGTGGGAGTCTTACTGGAAAAGAAAAAATATATATATTTTTAAAATTTTTTACGGCAAGATAAAATCACATTGGTAATTCGATCAATTGGCAGTACCTTTTCTGCAATGACTTCATACAGTGCAATGTTAATATGATGCGTAATTATATTGAATATTTGATTTCGAAAACTTGTTAAAATTAAAGGAATACGTCTCTTTTGGTAAAACTAGTGTCAAAAAGTGAAGAAATTAATAAATATTTATATTTAAATAATTACTTTTATAATTCATTGTTTTGAATTATTATATACACATGAAGCAACTAATAAAGATATGTTTATTAGATAAGATATAAGAGTAGATTATCATATAATAAAAATGACGGTAAGGTAGTTGTTATTTATATTTATATTACGATTGTTAATTAAAGAAATTTATATGTTAAGATTAATAAATTTAAAATCACGTTTCCTTTATTATCTAAAATTATCATTTTTAAAATAATGTCTATACATGAAAAATTTAATAAACCTGTTCAGGAAATGTAGTTATTTGTTAATCGGTATTACATTATTATCTCCTATGCGATACATCAATCAATGCGTAGTTCGAATCCATGATACGATACATTGCGTGGCTGCAAATTGAAAGTAGGTAGAAGCATTAATTATACATTCTAAAGTATACTGCTTCGATATTATAACGTATCTAGTTGAGCGTGTTGATACTTTGTATTATTATAATCGGAAGAGTTTTGCATATGATAAAATAAGTCATATATTCGTGCTATATGTATATCCATTAACGTATAGCGTTAAAACATTTTTTGAGAATTCAACTAATTTTTACGCTCTCTTTTTTCTTAAATTACATTAATATAGGAAGAGAATATTTTAATTCTTTTAAAACTTAATATATGTGTATTTTATACAATCAACGATAACTCTTTGTTACTTACAATAAAATACAATAAAATTCTTAAATACATATTTCTACTTGATTATAATAAACAAATTTTTATTTTGTTGTTTGGCCGTTTTAGTAATAAACACGGAAGTTCTTTTAGAAGTAATTGGTTTATATTTAAAATGCATAAATAACGTTGCATGAATTATATCGAAACGAATATGTATCTTTTCTGTAATAGCTTTATTGATAGTTCATACAAATTTATAGAATTCATGAAAGAACATTTTCAATAAGTTAAGCATCCAGATTAAAATACATTAATATATAATAATATGTTACATAATCAATTTCTTGTCATTTGGTTTGTAAATGAACATTATTAAACACATACCAACACTTAATACTACGCTCAAATATACTTGTTCTAAATGTCACTAATTAAACGATTAAAGAAACTATTTGATGCAGTTTATCGTCTCGAAAATTTACGTACAAAATAATTTTCAGCTGACTCTAAAATATCGAGTTAAAGTCGAAATCTATATTTAGCTTGTGGTTTATTTAAAGCATTACGTGTGTTTCGTTAGATGATCAGCTAATTTTATTGATTTTTGAAAAATTTGTCGTAAATGACAGGCCAGAAATAAGTTAGAGTACCAAAGAAGGTATATAAAGTTAGTAAATACAAATGTTTGATACGAAGAGAATGAGTTTCTCATTTCTCTTTCAGTAATGAGCACGTAATTAAGCGAATAAAGCCTATTCAATAGATCGGTCACATATAGATCAACGTCCTTGATTTTGGTAGTCCCTCACACAACGGCAGGATATACGAATAAACGTGTTTCGTGATGTTCCGTTAACAAAAAGAATTTCATGAAACGGAGTAGCGTCCGACTCATGAATCACAAAGATCGCAAGAGGCAGGGTATGCTAGTAGATATCTACGTCCCTGAATTATCCAACTTGTATGCGGTGATGGTATGGCGCGTACCTCACGATCACGATCAGTACTCGCGCGTACGCAGAGGCCGTATATGGTAGTGGGCGGTAGAAGCGCGCCGATAGAGGTACGCAAGACCAATACACGGACGACGCATGCGCAAAACAAGTGCTGC
>NT_176787.1:136657-137194 GCF_000188095.3 Bombus impatiens | reverse complement strand
AACAAGTGCTGCGCATGCGTTCAAACTCAGGAATCTACGGGTAGCTCACCGCGGCACATGCACGGATAGTGCAGTAGAGCCGAGAGTCCCGTAGCGTGTGTTTGTTTTTAATTTCGCGATCTACGATCTAACTTTTTAACCTTAACAGAATCCAACTCGTGAGAGAGGCTGTATTCTTCTTCTCTCTCTCTTTCTCCCCCTCTCTCTTTCTTTCTCCTTTCTCTCTTCCTCTCAGTGTCTAATTTTCCTGCCTTTCCCTTCCTCTATCTCTCTCTCCTTTTTCTCCTTCCCTCCTTCTTTCTTTTTCTTCCCCCTTCTCTCTTCCTCTCCTTTCCTTCTCCTCCTCTTCCTTCTCAACCCTCCTCGTCTTTCCTTTCTCCTCCGCTTCTTCTCCCTTGTTCGTAATTTCGCTCTCTCTCTTTCTCGCGCGTGCTACTTCTTTCCCTGTCCCACCTTCTATCCTCCCTGTTTCTGTCGCTCTTACATACTTCTCTCCCTCTCCTCCTCCTCCACCTCCTCCTCCTCCTCCTCCTCCTA